>NC_044187.1:17965914-18265914 GCF_900880675.1 Sparus aurata
GGGAGTGAAAATAGGCTGTACCTGCATTGTATTAATGTGTCAAAGTAGTCTGCCTGTGAACATGTAACAGTGAGTTCTTTCCTTTGTGTGGACAGTTTTATCATCTCATTTCAGAAATGTAATCTCTCTCACAGACTGTATGTGTGAGCTGATATATGTGGTACAGCCCCATTTCTGGAAAGGTGGGGATGAAGTTTAAAACCTTGCAGGCTTTGCTTGTGAGCCACTAAGCCTTGTGAGGATGCCCCTTACATACACATCAATATAATGACCTGTTACCAATGAACCGGTTTACCTGTGAAACATTCCAAACAGGTCTTTTGTTGAGCATTTCCCAGTCCTTTGTTGGCCTTGTTCCAACTTGTTTGACATGGGTTGTTATATTTGCATATATTTACAAAAAATAGTGAAGCTGATGAGGTAAACCATTAAAATGTTTTGCCTTTTTTATACTATTTTCAATTGAATATATGTCAAAGAGACAAATTAGCGCAATTTATTACATTTCTATGTTATAGCGTCCCAACTTTTCAGGGTTGCACATGTATAACCTACATTGTAAAGATGAGCGACACCAAGAAATAAATCACAGAGAGATCTTACTCTTTCTTTATGTCGATAGAGTATTCATTACTTTTTAGAAATGTACTGTATCACAAGTGTCAACTGGAGTACGCTGCCTCCCTTCAGACATACAACTGATTAGTTTTTGCTGTCCTGCATGTGCACAACTTTCCAATTTGTATAGAATTTAAACCAAACCTTAGTTCAGGAAAGTGGAATATTTTATTGGATTTTTTGGCTTAGTATTTCTGTATCTAAATTGGATTTACTAGAATCCCATGGTTGTGATCTAGTTCTATTGTTGTTACAACTTTCTATTGGTTTTTGTAAAAATTGCCTTTTTTATCTTACAGTATGGTTTACACAAGGAGGGGGATTTCTCTGTAAGTCTACTCTTTCAAATGTATTCACTTATACACTTACTTTTTGTTTCTTTAATAGTTTACTTGGTGGAGTTGTTCCTTGTCCTGTTTGAGTGAATGGGCTGGATCAGGAACTTTCAATGCAGGCCTGTTAAGCTTAGAGAAAATAGATTCACACATTGGTCACATTGTGCAACACAAATAAAGGACCAAGATACTTCAGTGTTTGTGTCGTACTGTTGTGTAATTTTGGCTTTAAATACTGTGTAATCTCCAATGTTGTGGCAGCGCTGACGCACAAAATTCAACCATTCAGTAAGGGACCGGAAAAAATGCAGTCTGGTTAGAGCTATATATTAATTTTGTTCTACTGAGTGTCAGTAGTAAATGTCAGCCCCGTCTTTTTTATTCAGTTAACTTCTGCAGAGTAGCTACTTAGCAGGTCAACCAGCCCCACCAAGGCACTCGTTCTGAGCGCTGTCGAGGTGCAGGATGGAGGGCAGTGGACCAGACCACATAGGCATATTAACGGGAGACCCCATCTTTAAAAACTTGAAAACACCTTCTTATTAAGTCTGCAATTTGCACAATAGTTCCAATGCATATTATTGTATTATTTTCACTTATATGTTATGTTACATAACAATATGTATGGATAGTATGTAATAATTTAGACCCACTGGGCCTGGACATATATAAAGTAAAAAAATGTAGTGACACACTGATATGCCATTGGAAAACCATTAAGTATTTCTTGAAAGAGAAAAAAAAATAGCCCAGACCAGCATACGTTGTTTCAAGTGCAACTCGACATAATGATAATGAGTTTAACTCACTTGTATAATGTGACCACACATGCCAGTTATGAGCCATGTTTTTGGAGGCGAGCAGTCAGCGGGACACAAACCATTATACTGCAGCAGCTCAGCTCTTCATTGCGTTCGAAAGGCATGCATTTATCATGGATGAACTGTTTCCCCTTCATTTTAATGATCAGAATGTGCAGCTTGGTGGAAAATAATCCAAGGTGCACACTGCCATATTTTAACTCCCACCGCAGAAACATTTTTGGGGGGTAAATATTTATCACTGCCATTAACCTTCAAGGCAAGATTATTGCTGTTTACAGCATTCAGGTCATAGCTGTTTCTCAGTAAATACTGTGTGCAAATGTTGCATAACAGTCACTGTGAGGACGTATTCACACACACGAATAATATGCGGCACATGCTAAACACACACCCATGTATACAACTTGGTGACGCTGTAAACTGTGAAGTTTTTTTTGCATCTTTGTGCCAATGTGCAAAAATCAAAAAGGTCACTGGAGCTAAGGATGTGAACACCTCAGCCTGGAGCCAAGGCTGTGAAAAAATACACTTTGAACTAAAAGACAGGGTTTGAAAGAGGAAGACATGTTTTTTGAAAGTTTAACACAATGTTTTGAAAGTACTTTCATTCAGCCTTGTCACTCACTCCATTCTCCTCCTTTATCAACTTCATAGGCATGCTTTAAATGTCTTCTGCTATGTTTTTTGCGGGAAAAGGAGGAAAACTGTCCACTAACAACTTTTGAACGTTGACCACCTCATCTTTAAAGCCTCAATGTGCAGATTACATATGTGATTAAAGCTTCTTTGAAATGACTCTGCTGGTGTAAGTTTCTCAGCTTTTGTAAAAATGAGACAGTTCAAGTGAAAATTGGTGCTGTCCATGTTCAATGTCTGTGTCCCCAAGTCCACTGGCGAGTGTAGGACAGTAACCGCCTCACGGTTGTATGCCTGCAACGACAAGACAAGTTACAGTTTACATGTCTAGACTCATGTATGTAGTGAAGAATTTGAAAGAATTCAATGAATAGTATCAAGTATAAATATTTTTAGCAAAATAGAAGCTATCGGTCTGGTCAGGCCAGTCCCCACAGTTTACAATTAATGTTTCTATGTTCAGACTTGTATATGTCAAATGTACCATAATGACACATTATATTCACATTACATATGTATGAAGTCACAGTTGTGTTGGGATGTGGAGGGGATGCTGGTGGCGTTTGCAGCTAGGCGTGAAGGCTGCACAGCAAGCTACCGAGTGACACTTGTGCGAAACCACTCGATATTTGATCCATAAGACGTCAGACCAGTTTTTCGCAAGTCTGCTGCGACATGTTTTTGATGAGAAGTGGGGACACTTTTGACATGTCTGTGGCGACAAAGCACAGCGTTTTTTGATGAGATCTTGGGAACATTTACAGCCATTTGTGGCAGCAAAATCAGGTGTTTTAGGTAAAAATAACTGTGTTGTCACAGCAATATATTTTTCTCACATTGAACCTGAAAGAAACTTGGAAGTTGCAACACAAGTAGTTGCAAAGTTTCAACATATCTGGTTTGCAGAAATGTACATTGCCAACATTTATTCTGGCGATTGCGTTGATATGATTCTAACATGCTGAATTTTTAGAGGAGTACAGAGGACTACGCCGCATGGTGCAAAGACAATTACCTGGAGCTCAATGTCAGCTAAACCCATGAGCTTGTGCTGGACAACCAGAACAGCAGGCCCCCTGTTCCAGTTGTCATCCAGGGGGGGAGGAGGTGAAGAGGGTGGACTCATACAAGTACTTGGAGTCAAAATCAATAACAAACTGGACTGGACTCAAAACACTGAAGCCCTCTTCAGGAAAGGAGAGAGCAGACGGGTCTTCCTGAGTAGACAAAATTGATTTGACTTGACTTTGTTAAGCTTTGTTGGTCATGTTCATATGTATGTGTTTTACCTGGTGCAGTTTGTTTTTCTTTTGCTTGTCTCAATGAACTGTCAAATTGACCAATGAAGCAGATTCTGATAGAAAGTTGTAGCTGTGACAGTTAATCGTTGCCTCAAAAAGAAAGGGATGTTGCTGCAAAGAAGCTACGAGAGCTAAAACATGGATGCTTAACACACATCTTCAACAAAGAGAAGAACGATAAAATCACCACAGTTTCAAGATGGGTACCAAAGATTCTTGATATCAATTCAGTGTTCAACAAATTGTGAATTACGTTCACAGTCTGCCTGTCTGTGCCGGAGATACATTGAAAATGAACTGCACAACTGTTCTGAAGAGCATTATGATGTCACAGTGTAGCTGGCCTTTGACGTTTTTTGGATATGAAATGCCATAGTTTAATTTTACTCTTACATTTGTGTGAAAATTTGTCAGAATTGCCACACTAATGATCGAGATTTGGTTGAAAAGCTGTTTTGTGAAGTCCTTGTCCTTTGACCACCAAATTAAAGTCAGTTCATCCAGTTTGAGTGGATTTTTGTGCAAGAGGTAGTGTGATTCCCAAACAGGCGCAAATATTTCTAAAACTGCAAAAGATGGGGCATCATTGAAAGCACAAACCCCGAATGAGCAAGTCCCATATGTTGAGTGCTCGAGGCAAATTCTGCAGCACGCTGTGTCGGAGCTGCTGTCCCAAAAAACAATCTTCCCACACACTCATATTTGAAAAGCTCCACTTCTCATTTATTTTTATTTTTTTTCCTTCAAACACTACATCCACTATTCTCTTCATCTTTCTTTTCGGATTTTTCTATTCCGTCAACGTGCTACCACAATACTACCACAGACTCTACGGTTGCACAACATTCTTCTCGGTGGTTCCCGGCCGGATCACAGGTGGCTAGCTCGATAAAGTAGTCGAGTGGAGATGGTGGACAGCAAAGGTCAGTGAAAGAATGGTAATTATTCGCCAGGTTGCGGAGTCAATGCAGTCAGTCAGCTGTGTTTAAAGTGATGAGAGAGTGAGCAACGTAGGTCTATTTTAGCAACACGCCAATGGCAGCTGACCTCAGTTATTTTATTTATTTAGATTCTTACTCACATATCTTGCGAGTAGCAGGGGTGCCAATTTTATACCCTGTGTGCATGCCAGATTTTGATTTCTCTGAGACATGTTGTCTTTGAGTCTAGTTTAGGGGAACTTACTGCCAAGCTTGACATCACTTGTCTCTTCATAACACTCTCCTGAATGAATTTAAGAAAAAATGAGGCACGAGACTGGAGAGTGATATCGAACTTGCACTGGAACTACACCGGAAAGACGTACTACCACAACATGGTGTGAGAAAGGGTCACACAGATTAATATGGTTTGTAAAATGCAGATATAGCCTTTCAGAGATTTTAGAAGATTTTTTTTTTTTTTTTAAAGTTGTTTTTCATAAAAGGTCTTATCGTCATTCACTTGTGCACACATGACAAACTGCTTGCCTTCTCTCTCAAGCATCTCATCAGCACTCAGGCTCGGCTCCATGGCTTAATTTCCATCCATTTAAAGAGTTTTATTTTGGCATCTAAAAAGTCTGCCTCCTCAATTGGCCTGCCCAAAGCGTCAGGCACGGGGCACAAAAAAAAAAATAAAAAAAATAACCCACTTAAAATGTACATTTACTCTGTATAATGACGCAGCTAGTGGTGGCTGAACGGAGAAGCAAACACAAATTATATACAGCGTGCACATATACCATTGATTGTGAAAATCATTGAGAAGAATGTCCTGAAATAATTATATACTTGGCCTCAAATGGACGGTTTACAGTCCACTTACACCACCAGTCAGATCTGAGAATTTGAGTCTCAAGTGTCAAGGTCTTTTAGATATTCAGCATTAATGTTTTCCAAATCTAATTTAGCTTCGTGCACAAAAAACTAGCTGTTTAAACATGGAAGAGTCTAGATGTGATGTGTGATGTTGTGTTGCAGGGTGGGAATGTTTGAGAAAAATGCATGCATGTTGTGTTCTCACAGTATTTGTTATAAGATGCACAGTTGCTTTTTGACAAATACCCCTCCCACATCTCCTGAGTCAGTCGAGAGATTCCTGTGGGCACAGAGGGCAAGTGACGAGACAGCGGAGGGTGGCACAGCTGACAAGACGCGCTGTGCCAACACAGGAAAGGAACCACTTGAAATGAAAGGCATTATGGGGAGCTACTTCTGTTAGTTTACTTTATTTCCCACAAACAATGACATACTTGCCGCACACATGAAGTCAAGCTTCATTGCCTTTCCAGTAATTGAACGTTAGCCACCAACGAATGAGCACAAAAAATCATGTCAAACAAAAACAGGGTTGAAATGATGATAGAATAACATTTTTTATTCTTTTTTCGTAGGCTCGACTGATACCACAAGGCTGTCTGATTTTCTTTCAAACATTGACGAGTACTCCGCACGGGGAGACAGTGTGGTTTTCTCTACACAGAAAGAGCTGTCAAACCTTAAAATAGATGTTGAGGAAGGCTCAAATAAATGTACATGTACCGACAAAACTGAGGAGGCAGAAGAAAAACTGCACTAGACACGTAGATAGGCAAATATTTAACATGGGAGCCTGAAGATTACTTTAACTGTTAATCGACTAATCCAGTAATCAGCTCTACAGTAGCTGTGTTGTTCCCGATCAAAGCAGAACAATCATCTAACTGGCGATGATGAAGGCCTCCTCACAACTATGCTCAGTGAGCTAAGTTATAATAAAAGAAGAAAGTATATGAGGTCTGCAAATTCTAATAAACAAAGGGTAACGTAATGATTACGAATAAAGTTTTGAAAGTATTTAAAAATATTTTGAATAATAAAAGTCAGTGCTTATTTATGGGGTATGTGCAGTCGCTGACATCAACCAAAGCAGTCAGTAAGCAGAGACGGGGCTGCCATGGTGGCACGGGGGGGCACCCGCCCCCCCTGTAATCTGATTGGCCACCCCGTGTGCCCCCCCCCCCAGTGGTCATTGACTCGGGGTAATGTCAATCATTGCACTAAAGCTCTTTTCCGACAATGCATGTTAAAACGGAAGCAAAGCTGAAACCTTGTGTGGGTAGACTGTGTTAAGAAATTATGAAGGCTCTTATTTTGGAAAAAAGACAAAGGAAGTTGCTCCGTGGCTGCCAATGAACTCCTGTAACTTCACCAGTGACGGACCTTTTCTCAACGTGACGCTCCCAGGTGCACTGAGTGAAGGTAAGAACAGAACTCTACAGGTTCTTTAATTTGGTTCAGTTAGCATGGGAAACTGTTCTTGTGTGTTTTCTTTAGTTAGCTCTCCATCTGGATAAATGTAAACATCTCTCCACTGTTTCAATAATGTTAGCAATTAGCATCTGTTGTATGTCTGGCGTTTTGTGACATGATTTAACAGTCAACAACAGAGTATCATATCAATGTTGCCACTGTGATGTTGGTACAGTACAAATAACATGTTGCTTTTCATTGTGTTTGTGGACACGTTATGAATGTAGACTACAGTATGAAACGGAGGCAGGGAGATATCTCCAATTACTTCACAAAGAAGAAAATTAGCAGGCAGAGTGCAGATGACCAGCAGGAGTGTGAGAGTAGTCAGGCTGAATGCAGCCAAGCAGCTAACACAGGCCAACATCTCCAGGGCCAGACCAGCCCTCATGTACCTCCAGGTGAAAATGCAGGTAGTAGGGAAATGCTTTAAAATTTGTAATGTGGTGTTCTGTACGATTTTACAGTTATTCAGTGAATTAAATCATTTAAATACCTCCTTTTAATCACAGTACTAAACTGGCACTATGCACTAAAAATTGTTTATTTAAATATTTGCAATCCATGCCATTTAGTATTAAAAAACAATCATGAATGTTCTGTTTAAAATAGAATTATGGAAGTGTTGACTGTGTCAATCAATACTTTCAGATGCAGAAAAGGAGAGGACTGCCCCTGGTGATGATGATGCCGAGTCAGATGACAGCTACAGTAGCTCCAGCACCAACAGGAACCTCCCAGTTCATCCTACTTTTGCCACACCAAAAGGTCCCCATGGTAGAGGTAGAATATATATTAAAAATGCTATTAACCTATCGCCAGCAACATGTGAATTACTCTTTTGTATTACTTGCCTGCTGAAATGTAGTTGTCCCTTAATATATTTAAAAGGATAAAGCTTGACAATCTAAATGTTACTTTGGAGTTGTCATTGCTTAATGAACCAACTCAACGTTTAAAAAGTTAAATAAAGTGTTAAACATCTTTAAAAATGGACTTAATTCTTCTTCCTGATTTAAAAAATCCAGAATCTACAGGCATGCAAATATTTTTCAGACATTGGTTGTGGGAACAAGAACAAATGTATATCTTTAAATGTCAGTGTTGATCATGAGTATTAATTTCCACAGACTCATTTTTAAGAGTAACTACTACATGGACCACTGAGGTGTTTAATATACAAAGCTGAGCACTAAGTGCTGATTTAGAGTATAGAATACGGTTAATGTTCTTTAGTGAACTCACTGTACAAAGCTGTTTTGCTGTTACTGTTCTAAATGCCATTGTGATGATTGTGCTTAGTCTTATTAAAACTGATAACTACACTGAGTTTTTTAATTCTATTTTTTAGTATATTTTACATTTTTATTTTGTTTTATTTATTTTGTTATCAAAGGATATTGTTGTTACATTGTAAGAATTTAAATGATGCTTAAAACTGATTACTATACAGAACACCGCTATGTTCACTGTACAGAGCTAGAAGCACTAACTTCTTGCTAACTCTGTACAGCAAACATGCTAGTGCTCTGTGTTAACCACTTGGTAAGAGTACACCCAGCAGATTGAATGTGGCCAAGAAAAGCAAGATGAAAACAAACGGTGTGTAACTGTTCAATATAAATTGAAGTGATCGCCCATATTGAAGTGGGCGACTTTCATTTTTGTTAAGTTTAACCCCCCAGATTAATTGTTGTTAACCCCTGTGCCCCCACCAGAAAATTCTCTGGACCCGCCCCTGTCAGTAAGTGGCCTTAAGTTTCAAACATGACATTCTACGCAACCCTCAGGGTCAATTTTGCGCTTGAATGGCTCTGAAGTCAAGTTAGCGACAGTACTTGCTGATAAACACTTCACATATTGTGAGTCTTAGACTGTAATTAACGTTGTTAAACGGCCATTTGACTTTAGGAAACAATCATACTTTGGGTTTGAATAACTTTGTTTACTCACATCATTAACTAAACACGATTTATATATGTTACTTACATAACAACCCCGGGAGTTAATAACTAACAGGACATAAGCGGCATTAAAACATTAAAGAATAGAAGTTACTGTGAGTATTATTGTACCTCAAAGAAAAACTACATGTTAGTATGCAAATGTGACCATTGTGACCATGTATATAATATGAATAGAAGGAGATGTATGGAGCGTATCTCTACCTCGTTGTTCCCATAGAAACAACATAGTCAGGAGGCTTTCATATGACCAACCACAAAGAAGGGTGGCAGCAGTCCACACCCTGAAATTCCAATTCAAACACATTTATTTTCCACAATTTCCTGGTGAAAATTTGCCGCGCTCCACGAGTCAACTCAATAAAAAGCTCATCTGGATGCACATAAATAAATAGGCGTTCACAAATACACAAGGCGCTGCACAACAAACCATTGGGGCTTTTTATTTGACCCAGACTTTCCATCCTAGTGCCAGGGCCATGGTCTTATTCAGTAGTTTTTACTGAACCTATGCAGCTTCCTGAAATGCTGGGACATGTATTGATTTAGCCTTCCGTCGTGGTTTCTTTGGCTTTTCATTATTTCTGTCTCTTCTCTCTCTCTCTGTCTTCTGAGTAGCCGTCTTGTTGTGAGGTGAGATATAAATGATCCTAAAAAATGAAATGTCATATTTTTGCACGCCGGTAATGTGCTAATCCGGGGCATCATAATCACTTTACAGTCATCACTGTATTTTGTTCTGATCTACCCCCATATTAATTGTAGTCGAGAGTCAGTAGCGAATGCAGTAATTGCACAATCACTATCAAGATCAGCACAGGCTGGGAATGCTGACATCAACTCGTGTCCACTTATGAAAGGACTAGATAGTGCATTAACTTTTCTGTACCCATTCAAAAATCATCTGGTCCTTTTTTTTTATATATAAAATTCCACAGAATGTATTTTAATCGAGCTTTTTGAGGGTCATTTATCAAACTCCTCTCATGAATTCACTCAATGAGAGCACATGCTCAGAGGTGGATCCTGAATCTTTAAAAAGCTTACATTAACTTTTACAGTCTCAAATACAGGTATCTGTACTGTAGATGTAATGGGAATGTATACCATAATTGATTGAATGGTCTCCTTTAATTAAAGAGTATTCTGGTGTCTGTTGTGTGTTGATGAGCAGTGGTGCAATATCACAGCGCTATATACAGTGTTTACCCGGATAGTTTCTTCAGCTATTAATGCATAGCAATTGTTCATGCGATTGCAATCTATAATGCCGTACAGATATATTTTCATGGAGCTGTACTCCATCATTTCCACATTTATTCTACACGATTCTTTTCTCCTCAGAAATCCTCTGCATGTACTCCTGTGTGGTTGCAAATCATTTAGGCAGACAGAGTAGGCAAACTTTAATCTAATTACTGTGTTGCAAAACAATAAGCCTATCGCGCATAATTTACCTCAAAATGCTTCTGAGCATTTCTGTTGTGGACCGATTGTGGTCATTTGGTTTGTCTTGTTTGACTTTTGTTTAATCCCTCATGGACCATAATGTTTTGACAAGAGCATGATCTTTTCCAACAATAATCCTGTCAATGCTTTAGTTGCCAGGAGAAGATATTGTGAAAAGTTTACATGTTACATCATGATTATAGTTTTATGCACTTTTGATATTGCTGCTTTTGAGTTCCTGGAACTTCATACTAATTGCGTGTCCGGGATGGTCATGGCAACTGACCAACAGTATTCTTGTAATTTTGTAACCTTGCAATTTGGGAAGACAAAAAAAATATGCACTTGGGAGAAGTCATCCTTTGTAATGTGTGATTAATGTTATTTTAACCCTAACAATGTTAACCTAAACTGAAACAGGTAAATGTTTCAGTTTAGGTAATGTGCCCAGACCTAACCAAGTATTTTTGTCACCTAAATGTAACCAAGTACTTTTGTAGCCTTCATGTTCTCTGTTCAACATGCACAGAAGTATTTTGTGTAGAACCCTTGCTTGTCCAAGGAAACAAGGAGAAAACTCTGGTTGTTGCTTTTAGTTTTTCTGGGCATGTTGGCATGTGAAATATTGTTTAAAGCCCACCACTGTGGGATCTGTCTCTCTTTCTAAGTGGTTACTACCAAGGTCAGCTGAAATTGTTCCTCAACCAGAACCTTGTCTACACTGTCAGCATGTCAGAGGCAACCCATCAGCACCACGTCAGCAGCAGTTGCAGTCCTTTCTCTACACTGGGTGGATTCAGTCACACTATTGTTGTGCATGCAGAAACGCCCTGACAGAAGAAAAAGAGTAGAGTATGTAGTGCTGAAGTGAAGCGTTGGAACTTTTCCTCCTGAACTTGTTTCCCTTCAGTGAATAAGCATGGAGGGTGGGTGTTCCTGCTCCACGGGTCAAGTAACCTGGACAGCAGCTTTGTAAAGGTGCACAAAAGCCCACATTTTACATTCTGTTTCCATCTCAAACTATATTCTTCCACCACAGGCACAGCTTTTAGAAAGGACCCTGTGAGTTACCTTCATGTTTTACAAATGTGTAGATATTACACTTACTATACTTACTAAATAAAAAGCTGAAAAATGTGTAATATATTTGGTTGTTTTGACCAATCACAATGACAACCCACAGACTACTTTTCTATATTTAGAAGTGTATAAAACTGATGAAAGCATAGAATTAACTTATTTGTATTCTATTTTTTTGACATTACAAACTAGGTGCATAACATTCTTCTGAGAGATTGCTGCTCAAATTCCACCTCCAGTAGAGCATTGTTGGTCCTTGTGGGACTTTGGACCTCCTCATCTATGGCTGTTTTTTCATTCTGACCTAGGCGAGCTGTGGAGTTGTTAAAGACTCACAGCTCTGTCCAGTGGGACACTGGAGGGCAGGAGAGGGCAGAGGTGCTTCCCTGCTTGCCCTCTGTCTCTCATTCCTCCCACTACTTAGATCAATAACAGGCTCCTTAGCCATAGGTGTTCTCCAGGGAGCCAGACCTGGAGCCTTCCCTCTTCAGCACATTGTCTGCTGCTGACTCCAGCAGAGCCAAGCATTCAAGCCTGACCGACACACACAGCCTCCAGCCCTCTGAGGAGATGGAGCATACAGTATGCAGGTATACACAGAGCCTTTTTCTTTTTCAAAATGTGGACATGCATGCGTGCACTCTTCACATCTAAATATCCCTCTCTCATAAACACAGAGAGGCAGAAAATGGTTTCATTAAACACAGACAACACACTGCACAACATCCTGAATATTAGAGAAGATGAAGTAAGATGCTGGGCCATAATTGCAGCAATGTTAAAGCCCTCCTCAGTGCTATATGATGAATGGTGCGCAACACTATATATCATGCAGCAAAATGAATGCTGCATATTTTGTGTGTGAGAAATTTCAATGTGCTTCGAATGGGTAAGATTTTGCCAACTTTATCTGTGATTTTATGAGAAATTGTTTAGATACCGAGATAGTATTTCACATGATGCACAGATACATGAATGTCTAAAGGGACAGCACTCTATTTGTTCAGTGCTCACATCTTTAAGTTTGTCTTTTTTTTTTATCTATTACTCAAGAAAAGAAAATTGTAAGCGTGGATTGCCCCTATGTCTTCTTTTATTCATGTTTCGGAGTTGTTCAGACTTGACCTTCATCTAACATCATGTCTGCTAAACTGATCCGACCTCTCTCCACAGGCCGCCCATCTGCATCACGCGAGTTTGCTGTGTCTTTGAGCTATGAGCGTAGACTGGGGGGACCAAATCTGTTGCCACCAGCATGGATTATTATATATTTAATTTTTTTACAGCTTCAGAAGAGGAGGACACAATTGCATTTTGTAATATATGTTTTCCACAAAGGTTCAGAGAGGTCTAAGAAAAGATTTGTTGAATTTTATTAGTGCTGCGGAATATGAAACCATCCATCTCTGCTCACTCCATCTTGGCCTTTCTTACCCAGTGCTGTGAATAAACTACAGGTAATGAGGGAAGGAACTTATTTTTGAAACACAAAAATGTGGAATCAATATCAGGCTAGAAAAAACAGTCAATTATCGGTTATAATAATAATGCGGATAATAATAATAATAATAATGATAATAATAATAATATGATTTTTTATTCTCAACATTGTTACAACGTACATTATCAGTATCGGCTGGTGAACAAAATCTATATTTTGTATTCCTAATATTTATTTGTCCAATTGCGCAACCTTAATACACATAACACAGAATCCCAATTGGATGACCCAACGGGTGTCTGGATGTGTATTCATTTTTAACAGCCGAATCTCATTCGCTGACTACATCTCCACCACCGACCAGCCCAACAGACACTTTCAAGATCTAATATGTGAAATAGTTGATTGTTGGGTCTCATTCCAACTCGTCAAATACTGACATTTTGGGTTGGTCAGACAGAAAACAGAGTAGTATCTGTGTTGGTGACTTTCACTTTCACCAAAGCAATATTATAACTTGATATCTTTTACTCAAGTGTGACTTTTAGGGACTTCATTCAACACTTAAATGGCAACTTAGGTCACTTAGGTGGCATGAATGACATACTTACATCTTATGTCGCCTACATTACAAAACCGGATGTAGTTATGTATGTGTTTGTTTATAATGTAATCTTTTCCCAAACCTATCAGTTTTTTTGTGCCTAATCTAACCAAATGCAACTGTTTGATAACCTTAGTAACATCCCAAAGTCATAGTGTGTCATACATTAACGATTTTAGTCAACGCTACATATTGCCTATTATCACTACCTTGACTGCAAGGCCCTTCACATGCAAAACTCGTATTTGACGCACTGGGAGCAAGAACATTTTGAACAAAACAAAAATAAGATCACTAGAATACTGTATTAAACGCATATAGCTAAGCAATATGTTTCGGACTTAGTGTCCTGAAATATCCATCTAATTTCAGTATTTCCACAAATTCATGCTTTCATTTGCTCAGTAATGATGAAGACGGCACTGTAGCGTTTTTTCTGCAAGAAATTCAGCACAGGGTCAGGTAATATGATGTGAAGCTGGCGGATTTGACAACCTTCTGGCTCTTCTATACAAGCAAGAAATTCATGAGCTACCACGGATGGGATGGAAATGACCTCTGTGCACAAAGTCAGGCAGGGTTACATTGCACATGAACAGCTTCAAATCACAACTCGGGCACTGTAGAAATACCAAGGGGAAGGATGAAGAAAGAAGTAAATGACGAGGCCATGTGGGAGCAGCTGGTTTTCATCACTTCCAATAAATTGTATAACTGGCTGTGATATTCTTTTTGTATGTATCATAATGTCAGGAATTATAACATGAATAGAGCATGCTCAAAATTCTTCGAATAAAATAGGAATCGGTATGCATTCAAAAAACCAAATTGTTTATGCACAAGACAAAAGACGCACTGTTGAAATAAACAGGACAGAACATTAGAGTCTTACATCCTGTGGACTGCCCTACTTTTTGAACCAGGATGACAATGTAAGACGTCATGCTGATTCCCTGCCATAAGTACCTTGTTACCTACATCATTTATGTTCATTTCCAAGTTGTTCTTCCTGTAGCGGTATGTATTCTCTCTTGAAACTGTGAGAGAAGTACAAAAATAAAGCATGACATTGTTGCGGATGTTCGAGGTACGAGGTGGAGCTCACAGAGTTTAAGGAGCGCTGATTTAAGCTCAAACCTCTTTGTTCATATGTCCTCGGTTTAAAGTTTGGCTTTACAGCTTATGTGCCATAAAACTCACAGAAAAAAAAGTTTTTTGGTCACAGGTTGGGAACAGAAAACTTGTGCAAGGTTGTGGTCCTTTGTGCACTCACTGGCATTCAAGAGGACAAATGGTCCCCGCGTACATTAAAAGGTACTCAAACATCCCAAGCGATCCTCAGTGAGAAGCATCACGAGTCTCATGTTCTGGTTCTGAACATCCTTGAAAACAAAACAAACAAAAAAAAAACAGGTTTACAAGTAAACAGGTTCATTGTTAACGTGCGATAGTATTATGGCTGGGTTTGAAAGGGGCACCCTCAAAAGACTCACAATCAAGGACGGAACGATGTTCACCACTTTGTAAAACACATGACTATATAAAGTATTTTTAAACATGGGCTTGTGAACGCTGTGTAAAACTTTTTAAAACTGATTTAAATTCTGTTCTGTATAACTATTTTAAAATTATGAGATTAGATTTAAACCATCTTTTCAAACCTGTTTTCTTTTTCTCTCTCAGCCTAGAGTTAATTCAATTCTGGTGCACCTAAACTTTTAGGTCCAATGTTAACTTTAAACTAACACTGGAGGAGATTTTCACTTTTAACATGGCTGTCTACTTTAAATGATTTTAATAAAGTAATCAAGGTACTGGAATAAAATAAGGGACAGACTTAAACCAGTAAGTAAGATCAGTAAGATACAGAGCTAAACAGGCAGACTGGACCGAATGTCAGACAGGGAAGTGAAAGAGATGCAGCTGGTTAACTAATAGGGCATTTCCACTCACTACATTACCCCAGTGCAGCTGGGATTTATATCTCCATTACAACAGGGCTACCTGCCTCAAGGTGTGTCTTTAACTGAAGGGCACTTGTCTTGAGTAGACGACATCTAAAAAGCAGCAGGCTAGTCGATGACTCTGATTAGCAGTCAGAGGAGCGGCTGAAAACACTCCTCCTCCCGGCTCTATTATCAGAATCTCTTTTAACGAAGGTTTACTAATTTGGTAAGACACACACTTAATTTCCTGTAAATTCTTCACAATAAAACTCTTATGTCATTTAAAAACAAAAACATCTATTATGAAGCAGCAGGACATGAAAACTTTTATCAGTAAAACCAGAGTTTATTTATGTGAATTTATGTTTAATTTCATTTAAGATCTTGAATCTACTCATTTTAAACCCAGTTTTACTAAACTCTGCTTAAAGCCTATCTTAGATTTAAAAAATAATCCATCCTAAAAATGTGTGCCCGTTTTTGTCACATTATAAGTGAAGCAAAAACCTGGTAAACAATCAAGAAGTGGGCAAGTAACTAGTTTAAAACTTTTGATAACATTACTCTTTCTCTTTGTGATTTTCCGATAAAGGGAAGAGTAATATCCTCCTGTCACCCTCGCCCTGAACCGTTCCCCCTTTTTGATTGACTGTTCCATTCATGTCAAGCATAGTGGTTCCCAATAGAAATCACACTGTGAGATGACATTTTAGCCGTTCACACTGTGTTTGGCATCAGAGGCCATTCAACACAACTTTTGAATAGCTGTAGAATAAAGATGGACAGCGTCTGGCCATCAATATTTAACCTGCTATTAGACACCACAGAAATGAAAAAGGTGGCAGTACCTTAGACCTTTTGGTTGAGAGAGTTTAGACACAGCTACCACACAGAGACTCTTATTTGGAGAATGCTGTGAAGGATGGCGGTTGAGGAGGAGAATTGGGACAAGACCTCCGTGGACAGCGATATCTTCTATTGCTCAGTTGGCATTACCTGTCCTGTCCTTCAAGCAGTGATGCAGTGACATCCAAACCCAATCAGAGGGCTTAATTTTCTTCAAAATAAAGTCAATATTTTAATAAAGTCAGTTTAGAGGTTTCTCCTTTTTACTTTGTAGAATTAAATCTCATGAGTCGTGTTGTGACTTTCCACTTCCTGTCTTTGTCTTTTTCCCCTACCTTTTTTTCCTGTTCACCTGACATTAGTTAATTAGTCTCTGTGTATTCATGCTGCATTCACGTGCTCCTCGGTTGGTCCCACGGTTGTTCTCCTGACTTTGGTTTGTTCATGTTGCTTTGAGTCAGAACATGAGCAACATAGATGATGTTTTGTGTTTTCTTTCAGAGCAATTAAACACATTGGCAGCTGTTTCTGGTATTTGAGTGACAAGTGAGAGCAAAGTAAACGCGTTACCATGAACCCTATATGTACTTTCATCCACCATGTTTCAGTGTCATATGATGTCAGCTCTACAACTGATGTACCAACGTTTTCTCTGATTTTCCGAGTTTTTGATCCAACTTACGTTCACATTAATTTTCCCAGTTGGAAATAAGTTCATTCCACATGAATGCACTAGTAATCATGTATTCGTTCCTTTGTTGTCAGGCCATTAGTTTTGTTTCTTGTGTCTAATCAGCTAAATGTCTTAATTTAGTAATTATGCCTGTGTTCCCCAAGCTTCAACCGGGTGTGTACCTCATGTAGTCCCTTTTTTCTCTTTATTTTCCATTTGTCCCAACCTGTTTTTGACAGTTTTGTTGATTGCTTTAAATTTTTATTTTTTGTGGATTCAGATTTACTTTAATAACGTTTACATTTTAAGTACGATGCTGTGATTTGAAAAAAAAAATCCAACTGATCATGGTAAAAAAATGCCTGTATGTGACAAGTTACACCAACCTAGCAGTTTGTCAGTGCAACACCATGACTTAATTCTGCAGTAAATGAAGGACAGTGGTGCAATCCAAAGCTGGATTTAACGAAATCCGGATCTCTAATCTTGTCAGTATAATATGCAGATAGTGATGGGGATGTGCCCGCGCTGGCAGGATGTCACCACTTTGAACCGTGATGGCTACTTGCAAAAGTACTGCCCCATGAATCAACATGGCACGCGTCATTCATCTCTTCCAGTTTACTGCTGGAACTGCGGGTGAGGGACGCAGCGCAGACAAATTCGAGAGCCAATCATATCTGTCGCTTAGTGCCCGAGCCAGTGCTGCACAAGGAGCAGAGGCTTCCCTGACAGTAGCATGAGCTTGCTGTGCCAGGCACCTGGAGTTTGCCACAGTAATTTAGCCATCGGTTTCCAGAGATCTCCACTTTCACAGGAAGGCATGACTTAGTGTGATAGTTCTGTGGTTTATTACATTATTGCCTAACTCTATTAAATACTATATCACAATTAAGACTTTGAAAAGGCTTTGCTGTAATACGCTCTGGCTCCGTCGAGGCTGCCGGAGGTGATCCGCCGCCAGTCTAACTGGTCTGCCAATGTCCATCATCAGCTCTTTTATCTTTCCAACATTTTAAACACAGCTCTAGTTTCGCTCTAGAATAGATCATATCCATCAAGTGACATATTTACTTTTCCCCAAACGTATATAGATGTCTAAATTTGCCCAAAATTAAAATTTAATGACATATTACCCACTCCATCATCATAATCGTACAGCAAAGCTATTTTCTTTTGTATTTTCAGCTCTCCTGCTCCAAAGTTTGTGAAGCAACAGAAGAGATGATTCTTTCTATTGACATACTATATTTTGGGAAACACATAAAAAGATAACGTTCTTTTCTGTAGTGCGGTAATTGAAAGAGGTGCATCCAGAAAAGTTTAAAATCTATTACCAAATCAATCACAAACAAGCTTCATAGTTGTTCCCCCAAGAATCCCGCAATGCTGTGAAGCTGTGAAGCTGCAGAAATGTTTTCTTCCAATCTTCATACTGAGTAGATAATTAATGAATTTTACTCCTTTTGGGTGAACTTGTGTTTATGTGGCCGTAGCTCAGGAGGTAAAGCGGCTCGCCCAGTAACTGGAAGGTCTCTGGTTCGATTCCCGTCTCCCCTGGCTGTGCTTTGAAGTATCCTTGAGCAAGATACTAAACCCGAAATTGCTCCATCTTGCATGGCAGCCTCTCCTCTTCCATCAGCGTTTGAATGAGTGGGTGAATATGTCAAAAAGCGCGATAGAAATGCAATATTTGTAGAAATCTGTACTTTCATGCAAACAAGGTTGACTCACTCGTTGTTTCCTACACAAAGACTTATCTTTGGTTGGCCGCCCACGTGTATTTTAACTTTTTTTTGTTCACTATTTTTTTGTAATTCCCCTGAGTGAATGACACCATCTGCAATCACTTAGCTAGTAGACGAGCTTCCCTGGCTCTTCACCTCCCGTCTGCTGACGATCACACAGGCATAATTAACAACGAGCTTCCTCCACACGCAGCTCACCTTCTAGCTCACAAACACAAATTCAACACTATTGACTTTTAAGGTGTAACATTGTAAAAATGGAATTTCAGATTTTTTCTTTTTTAAGGACCTGCAGACACCCACTGATTTAGGGGCTCCAGTTTCCAGTGGGACACATGACGTATAAACCTCACAGCCTATATTACAACATGTTTGCAAGGTCCTTTCACTTTATTTTCATAAAGGGAGAACAGGAGTGTTTTACAGTCTCTGCTCCTTTAAACCCCACTGGTCCTCTCTCACTCACAATCCCCCACACCCCCATCATCACTAATGACAACTTTCCATCTTCTATGGTCTAATTCTAACTCCATTATAATATCCTGTACAAAATATTCGGATTTGCAGCTCTTTGCATGAATAGATTGAGTGGATCAGTTGCCAAAGTTAAGAGTCTTCATTTCACCAGATTCACCCACTAATTTCATTCATGAAAGGGAGCAGACAGGATTTAGATAGATTTTTTTCAGCTTTGAGGCTGGTGAGACCTGTGTTATGCAAAGCAGGCTCAGAACAATATGAGAATAAAGGTGGTGTTCTGCTGGAATTGATTTTTAATGATTATGGGTTAATGACTTGTGTGCAGTGCTCACGGTGCGAGGGATTCTAGCCTCCGAAGATGAAGCCTCCACATCTTTTGCAGTGCTGTTTTCTGATCTGAGTAAAAAAAAAAAAAAAAAAACAAGCCACATTTTAAGAAGAGATTCTGAAATAAAATGAGACAACTGTAGTGCTGTCTACACACTCTGCGTCCCTGAAAACTCTTTCACTCAAAAAACACACACACATACACACACACACACACACGCACACATACACACACACACGGGGAGGATGTAGTGTGGTAGTTTAAACGATTTCGGAGCGATCAAACCTACTCCTGAGCTCTGGATGCTGCTGTACAGGCGGACCTGTTATGCTCTCCTTCAGCACTTTCACAGCTCAGCATGAATCCACTGTGCTAAAAGGCTTATAATAAACTTCCAACACTTTCAAAGGTGCTCCTCAAAGGCTTCTCCAGGCTGGGCGAGAGGAATAGCCACCTACTAAGAAAATTGCCACTGTGCAAAACCAGAAAAGTATATTGTAGGCCTATTCATTGCAAGCAGCCAGTCTTTAAGGAGGTATAATAGGATTTAGAAGTTAGATGCATAGAATAATGGAGCAGAGACCCAGAAACCCGTGACTGCAGCTTTGACAAGGTGATGAAAGTTTTTCTTTCTTTTTTTTTAAGCTGCATGTATCTGCTCTTTTGTGTGGGGGAGCTTTCGCTATTTATGGGTTTATAAATGGATTAATACATCTCTAAAGTGCTCTTGTGCAGTTTAGTGGGTTAAGATGTGCAATTTTAATCAATGAGTTGAATTGGATTTATGCCCGCAAATGTAATTGCTTGATTCAAAAGAATCACTGATGAAGGTAAGAGTGTCAGAATCGCACAAAACACAGAATCGAGTCTGCGTTCAAACTCCCGTCTGCCTGTCTCAAGACAAAACATTAACTTCAAGTAAACGCAGACTCAAAAGAGGATGAGGGCTAAAGTTAAGTCCTCTCAACTACTTCTTTGGAGGGCGTCTGTTTATTCTGAGATTTAAAAAGTCTTCATCTACGGTAAAATAGGAACCTTTGGACCGTCTTCTATAATCCTGCATGTGTTTATCCCAACACACAGCCCAGTTGGTAGACTGTCCACTTCCTGTTTGTCTCCTTTTCTCGATCTTTTTCTGTGTACCCCTGTGTTTCATTTGTTCACCAGCCCTTGTGTATTTAAGTCTGTCTTTCTCCCCGTCTTTTTTGGCAGCTGGTCTGTTTTGCTCCGTCTCATGTGTCTCTCATCTGTTCCCTGGTCCAGCCTCCTCCGTGTATTTTACCTGTGCTTGCTGCCTGTATCCTTGTGTCGGTCTGGTTTGTACTCACCCGCTCCTCTTTTGTTGTCAGCCTTTTTTGTTGCCTGTCTTTTGTTACTTGCATTCCAAGGTCCTCACCTTTTGTATGCCAAACCTGAAAGCCAAACTACAACATACAAATCCCTTGTCTGTAACAATTTGTCTGATGTAATGTAAGCGCCAACTGCAAACAAAATCATAACAGTGTTATTTTACTGAAGCTTATTAAGGTTAATATGTCATAAAATGTTGCCCTCACACGAGTCATCGCACCTACAGGCAGTTTTGCTTCGCTAAGTTTCCAATTTCCACATATTCGCATATGTTTTTGGACTGTGGGTTGGAAACATAAACCTCCCGCAGTCCAAACCCACACATAGTCAACAGCCTACACAAACTGTACATATACTTCTGTGGTTTCCTGCAGGAATCGAACTGAGGGAAAGAGAGCAGTGACAGTGCTGGTTTAAGCATTTAACTGCGGGCTGTTTAGAGTGTAATATATGCGTGTTATCTTTTTTTACATATTAAATGAAAGACTATCTGAAACATATTTAGTTTGTGTTATATAATTATTTATTTTTTTATCATGTTGTATTTTATCATACATTTGAATAAGTAGCTACCTTTTTTTTTTTCATTTGCACAATTGTTTGACACATAATGATGTCTTGTGTCAGAACAAGAGTTCCAAAGACAATTGGCTTCTTATCATAGGAGATGTGAAAACAAACGAAAAAAACTTCAGTCATTTTCTGAAGTTGGAACCAGTAAACTAAAGACTTAAATCAATAGCAAAATTGTTGCAGGTTCATTTTTTGTCAATAAACTGATTCTTGATTCATAAAATGGACATTAGTTTTTGACAGACCCCAGTGTGGTGAGTTATTTGCAGGGCTTCTGCCAGCATATTACAAGACAGACCTAAGCATGGGGGATTTTAAAAATATATTTTAAGGAGAGCCCAACCGTTGTATCAGTCAGCTGACATTATCGGCCAGTATCTGCCTTTCAGATACATTGCTACCGCTGTACATGTTGTCGGATATGAAAACTTTCTTCTTTTTTTCAGAACATAACACCTGAGGAAGAAAATACACATTTGAAGTGACGTCTGAAAGGGAGCCCTTTGACCTCCAGACCTGGATGGTGATTTCTGTCTGTCTCCTACACCCTGCAGATACACATTTGTGTAACACCGGTTGATCAAGAGATGTCTGGACCTGGTTTGGTCACTATGTTGAATGTGTGCCCCATACCTCCACCCAGCCCCAGCTACTCCCCAAAGAGCAGACCCCCTCCCTTTTCATCCCCTTTTGTTTACCTATTGATTGAATCTGCCATTCTTTGTTCTTACTGTATAAAATGCTATACTGTTTCAGTTGCTCTGGGTCCACTCACCTGCTCAGACCCGCTCTGTGCCTGTCGGTTTACCAGTTTACCGGTATTCTTTGAATTAATACATCACCACAGCAAACTGCTCAACAGGACTTAAACAATTTCTTTAACACACCCAAAAAGACACTTGGGGGTAATTTATGATTATCAAATTCCCAGTGAAGTTCACTGTGTCAGGGCTCTATTGTACCTTTATTGTCGAATTATAAACTATCCTGCCTCCGTTATGTACATACCTTTGTGTGTTTGAAAAGCACATATTTATTTTTATATGCTGTGTATACAGGAATATCATCTGATATACTGATATTGGAATGTTTTTCCTACCAAGAAAAAAAAAAACGCAGTATCAGTCTCAGGCTTTGTGTTTGATGGTTAGGATGAAGATGAAGGTGTGAACATAGCAGACTAAGATAAATGCCACAACTCCTCAAAACGCAAGTTAAATTCACGTTTATCCTCGGAATGGATGGACTTTGATAATAAACAAAATATTTGGTTAATTAGAAAAGTTTGTTTCCGTCTCTAGAGGATTCTTTTTAAGTTGTGCAGCTATATACAGCGCACATGAAGTTGTGCGCAGAAGTGATCCAAGGAGTTTCTTGAACTTACCCGCGTCACGCATTACCACACGCAGAGTTGCATGTAAGCATTGTGTTTGCATCCCTTTGCCCTGTCAGTCCAGCTTATGCATCTATCTGTCAATGTTCACATCAAAGAAACCTTGATGGGCTTCGTAGCCGATCCTCATAACAACAGGAGATGTTGGCTTATTAAAAAGTAATATAACCTCTTTTATGAGGCAGAAAATGTCTGGAGAAACATCTGTGAAACAAGTTGTGTATTAAATATGTAGGAGCTACATTCAAAATTCCTTTTTGCATGGGATGGCAGAGCTATAAAGAGAATCCAGAGTGTGGGCCCCCGAGCTCATTCAACTCCCGCCATTCTCCCTATCTGACAGTCAAAGCAGAATGATCTTGCTCTCTCTGTCTCCCTCTTGCCATTTTCCCCAACTCTGGGGGGATAAAGCAGTCAAAATGTTCCTATCACTGCCAGAAATTAGTGACTTGGGATTGTCTCTGATCATTTTAGAAAATCAAGAGGAAGGAAAAAAAATAACAAAAAACAAAGCATTAAGAGGTATTTTCTGTACTCTGCTTTCCCTGAAAGCATTTGCGCAGGCTAAAGAGTTCATTAATGCCGTTTTTGTTCTGAAGTGGAGTCCTCTGGAGACATCCGGAGAAATTAAGTAAGGATGGGGGAGTGCTGCAGTACAGCACGAAAATGAGCACAATGTCAGTAGATTAAAGAGGCTGGATTTCAAAGGGTCCCTTTTATAACCTTTTAATGTAACGTTGCTTCATCCTTGAGAATTGACATTGGCCCGATATCTTCTATTTATCTTCACACAGCTTATTTTCCCACCGGATGGGATTCTGGGATCTGTATTTGTGCTTTAGTCATTATTGTTATTTGCAAGGTAGATCTGTAGAGGACTTTGTTATTCTGTGTTTTTTATCCGGCAGGTCCAATATCCATCAGGCTGCACTTTTTTACTCTCCCACTTTAATTGCAGCTTTATCACATGGCTGCATGGTGAAGAAATTACTGCAACAAGAATAAAAAAAAACTCTTTTGATATGGCGTTCTGATGGTTCTGAACCTACTTCTGTGTTTTCCGGTTCAATCAGTCTTCTCTGTAACGGGGAAGCATCGACTCAGTTTACAGAGAAAATCATTCAGGTGTGAGCGGCACAGATAGCCTGCAGTGGCAACTCAAGGGAAAAGGACATTCAGCAGAATGTATGCCATGCAAATGTAGACGTCAAGTGTCGCTCCCTGTTGAGTACAAACAATCACACACAAATGAAAAATGTAACCAAGCAAGTTGTGTGACAATGGCAATTTTCTATGTTTTCCAATTTGACTCCAAATTAGAAATCAAAAGGGGCCCCACTGCCAACATTTAGCCCGCTGCTCTCAGAGGCAGAACCCCAATATTGAATCACACAGGGGATGCTCAAGTTTTTATTTTTCTTAGATTGGAGAGAATGGGTGTGTGTGTGTGTGTGTGTGTGTGTGTGTGTGTGTGTGTGTGCGTGCGTGTGTGTGTGTGTGTGAGTGATATTTATCATATAACCTTTTATTCTGTATGTACACTGCTACAGATGGATGCTTTGGCTCATCGGATTGCCTACTTTCTACAAAACATTGGGGAAAAAAAACAAATAAATATCATCAACAGCAAAGAGTCAAAGTAGGAAACACACACAGAGAGACGCAAGAGCCACTTAGAGGATTTTAAGCTGTTCTGCTGGCAAAACATTTCTCATTTCATACTGCAAGATGAACTCTAATGGGAGCAGAAAAGTTGTTTGTGCAGATTGTACCTGAGTATTTTGGACACCCAGCAACTTTGTAAAAAAAATCTCTGACAAATTACCGGATTATTTATGTGCTAGAACGAGGGATGCACCATATATATCGGCCCCGTACATTTCCCGCCTGAGACTGGGAAAACGTATGTTATCTGTTATCAGTTGATAATGAAATTACACAGAACTGATGATGTGGAGCCAAATTGCTTTCACTGAGGTCTGGTCTGCCCATCAAACATGCATTCTGAGACCTGAGGCTTTGTTTGGAAAACGTGTCCTAAAGCCTTTTCGTTTTCTGAAAAACTTCACAGAATTGTCAACATACACTAAGATCTTTAATTTTCAGCCTCCTGAGCAGATAGAAACTGAGAATAAAAACCAGTTAGGGTCTTTAGACTTTGCCTTAAATGTGAAATGATTGTCTTTGCTCTGATGCCCATAAACAATTCACGGTGCATTTCTTCAGTTGCACTTTTGCACTTTTGCACAGTTGCACTTTTTAAAAAAGTGACACCACCATCCGAGACACACTCACATCGCATCGGGCTCTGAAGGGAGAAACATGCGAACGTTGCACCTGGTTGTAATGGAATACACACACATTTACGAAGATCTGTAATGGAGGCAAGAGATTTGTGCTGTCTACATGAAACCAGTGCACAGAAACAGTCAACTTTAATTTATGAATTTAATCATTAAAAAAATCACCCCAGGTATTATAATCCCTAAATAAAGAGTTTTCATATCTGCACGTTATGAGCAATTCATACCCAGACATACTGGTGGGGCTTAAAAAAAAGAGCACGTTTTGGAATACCCTCAGATTTGCATAGACTACAGAAAAAGGACTTCTTTTTTGACTTGAAAATGTGAAATTATTGGTTGTCATATCAAGAAGCAGGTAATTATAGGTTACCAGTATCGGCTGAAAGGAAATCCATAGTGTGCATCCCTAGCTGGAAGAGATTCAATCATCCACTTGAAGTCTGTTTGAAGGTCTCCCCTTTACACTTAAAATCTTTGACAGAAGGATACGAATGTAACTATACTGTATGAGAGACCGTGTGCATTCATTAAGAGCTCAAGGTCCTAAACACAGAGATTAAGTGAAATGTGTGGGCCTGTGGATTTTACACATTGTCGTCCCTGGCCTTTGGTCTGCTGCACCAGAATGTCTTCTGCCTTTGAGCCTTGAATGATATGTCTCAGTGACTGCTGGCAGAGATGAAAGGCTCCATTTTGAAGTGGTTAGTGCTGTTGTGCTCGACCGGCTGCCTTATATTCCTCCTCCTGTCAGAAACACTTGACTAGACACGTGTGAAAACCCCACTGCCATCCGGAGCCTGTTATCACATGAAAAGGCTGCTCTCTGACCATAGGACATTTCTGAGCGTGTTATTGTCCATCGCATTGTGCACAATTTACTTTGAGGCTCAGGGGGACTCAGAGTAAACAGGAATAAAACGCATTGATGGCACCCCGAATAGTGCCAAAATCCTGTTTGAAATGCATGCACCAGTGTTGCTAAAGCATACGGACACCTCGCTACAGCTGTGGACTTAATATGGATGTGGGGGGGAAACTGCAATTTATATGCGTGGCCATTGGAGGGTGGGGGGGGGGCACCTGCCGTTGACTAGATGAAGAAAATGCTTCACTTTAGACGCCATGATTTTAATTTTGGTCTTCTTTCGGCTTTCCATTAAGTCATTTTGAAACTTAAAAGCCTCATTCCCACCAAGTGCTTGTCGTTGAGATGAAGAGCTATTACTTTCACATCTGGGACCAGGAACAATAGCATCTAAATAAAACGATCGGGGGAGGGCTGTCCCTGTGCAAAACAGATTTTGCTTAACTCTCGGCGGCAGGCTGTTATCACCACAATTGCTGGAAATCAGATGGAAAATGTAGCCCAAACAAATCTGCTGTAAACAGGTTTGGACAAAAAAAGCCATTACGGAGAAATTACCAGATAATAGCTGAGAGATAAGTAAGTAAATTCAGAGGAGGAAAAATGAAAAAAGAGTAAGGATCACAAAGATTTTGCGTGCTTTTACTGTTTATTTGAATGCCGTTGAAATGCTGTATGGAATACAAACCTGGTGTCAGGTATTTAGAGTGCAACAGGCCTTAATCTATTTATAGGTAAATAAGAGGTCAGGAGAGTATTGCAATGCCACATGGTTATACTATAGCGCACAGTAATTGGCAGACTCCATCTGGCACTTAACCTTTTCTTCTCATGTTTTCTTAGCTCCTTCAGGATGTTCTCACAACGTTTTCGTAATGTTGCCTACATTATCATTTCAACCATCACACACTTTTACACCTAATGTTTATGTTGAACAAACACTCTGCTCCTTTAGGATCTATTTGTGATACCTGAGGTGTTCTTCTATAACAAGTAGCACTTTGTGAATAAAACTGCCACTACGAGTAGAAGTGATACTGCTGCACTCTGTAACTACAAGGCTACTACAGGGCTACTGGGCCCACTGCACATCATCAGCTGTTCAGAGAGAATGAAATGTGTGAACATAAGTGTACAGCGTGACATCGACAAACACATCTAAAATTTAGCTGAAGATGTAACAAAGTACAGAGTAGAAAAACCAACAGAGGCATCACTTTTCAGTCTTACTTAAGATTAGAAAACATGTGGTCGCCCGGCGATTTGAAAGTCGGCAACCAATCCATTAATACCTGCTGCTCTTCTGAAATGAGTGCTTTCACAATATATTAGTATATATTAGATGCTTGAATTCATTCATGATTATTACATTCTCAGTAATGTTTACTGTTTCAGTGCACAGATGCCACTTTAGACAACAAAGTTTGGCAAACTGTAAAACAATAAAATCCTGCTTCCAGTGTAAATCTTTGTCAAAAGTATTTTACAACCACATTTAAGGGATGACTGTGCAAAAAAAAATTGTTTATATTTGTTTATATATATATATAGTGATTGTTAGTGGCTCCACGGCCACTAACAATCACTTTGATAGCATGTTCTGTAATGACCACTGTGATAATGTGAAGTGGAAGGAGCACGTGGATAATAGGCCAAGATAGTACATATGTATATACTGTAAGAACATAACGCCATTTAGTACAAAGATGGAGGCTATACTATTTGACCTTGGTGTTGTTGTTGTTTGAGTATTGTACTGTTGAACAACGCTGAAACAAAGAAGCCTAAATAGTAAATTGTTTTTTAACCTGAGATTTAAACATGATTCTGGTGACTGCTTTTTCAATCTTCTGAGAGAACAAGTGCAGATTCACATCATATGTAGGGCGAGACATCATAAAAAGAGCAACCAAGCAAAATAGCTTAGCCTAAATTGAAAGATTTACTGGAATTGTTGTTGTTGTTATTAGAGCTGGCGGATACTTCATTCTTTGGGCCATGACTGAAAAATTCCACAAATGATATGTCTGATATGCAGAAATGCTTTTCAAAAATACCTCAGGTGTCTTCTGATCTTTTGACAAAGATGATAACAGAGGCAGTATATTCTTTAGTGTAAGAGATTTCATCATGACGGTAAACTTCACTGGGAATTGAAGATTTTCCTTGACAATCCACGTGCCAATAATGATATATCTGTGATAGGCCAATATCAGTTATATCAGTCAGGATTTAGTGAATACATGACAAATAAGTGAATATTTAACCTTTAAAACTTATATGTAAATGTAGTAAAGTAAAGCTCCAGGTGTCTGCCCTGCAGGTGTCTGTCCTACAAGCTTTACACAGCAAACATTCTAACTTGTCAAAGTGGGACAAGCACAAGTGTGACCAATAATGTTAATGATGGACACTTTTTCTTAAGTGTCCCGGTAAGCCGTGTCATCGAGTAAGCACGCCTGATACCAGAGCCCTGGAACGAGCTCACCGAAATAGAATGCAGCCGTTGCTAATGCTATAAACTCCACCTGTGCTTACTCCTGCACAAGTCAGAATGTCTGCCGTGAAAAGTGTCAATAGTCAAGACAAAAAGTAATTTATAATCTATGATAATTGTTATTGGTTTATATCTATTTTGCATTTCAGCTGTCTACTGTGCACAGCTGTAATTTGGGGCTTAGTGCTGCTGTGGGCCTGTGACCCGACTCAACCCTTAAGAGAAACCAACACGTATCGTCGTCATTACACAAAAATCGAATCAGAGGCTGTGAAATCCACATATATTCAAAGCACTGAATCACAAGCTTGCCTCAAAGGAATTCGTAGAAAAAAAGGGTGAGAGAAAAAAAAGCCTGCCTAGGTCTAGCTAATCAATAATCAATCACAGTGGAAAATGAAGCAATGCATTATGCAACAACTAAAGATAGAGGAGCATGTTGGTAAGTCCACCTCATCTACATGGATACACGACTGGACCAGTGTGTAAATGGCAAGCAGGCCTTTTTCACAGACGACAGTTTGATACGTCACATTATGAAAAAACATAGGTGTGCATATTGAAATGCTCAAGTTTCCATGTCCCGATATCAATCATGTTGGCCCACTGTTGTGTCTTACTGGGACACTGAGACAGAACAGAGTCCTTGATAATGGTATTAGTTACATCTGTGCCTTTTCTACTTTGACAAGTTAAAATGTCTATAAGAGTAGAGCTGGTGCATTAATTTTCTTTTGAAGACACAATGGAGACAAATGCCCTGCAGGGCAAGCAGGTTCTTAAAAACTTGAATTGTGTACTTTGTACTGTTTTGTACCGTTAAAAACATTCTGTACTCCATGGGTGCTCTGGTGGCCTGGAAGCAAAGGCAAGCCCCCAGGAAGAGCGGAAGGATTTGAAGTCAAAATGACATAGTGGACAGACACGTAAGAACAATTTCATGTTCAGGAGCCCCAACAGTCTTTTCCTGCAGGCATATATCGGGAAAGAAGCAGCTGAAGAACCCAACAAAATGGCTTGCTTTATTTTCAGAGTTTGATCCATTCGGCACAATACATACATTATGAAATATATTTTATTTTATTATGTTTTTTACGCATCACAATGTGGACGGTCAGGTTAATCTTAAACACAGGGAGTGTGCACTAAAGCTTAATTCCATTGCAGGTCGGAAGTCAATATTTTCCAAGTTGACCTTCCTGACTTCCAATCCAAACGCGTCCCAGTACATCTGCTTGGAAAAACATGGAGGCCCGCTGCAAGCAAATGTTTCTTTGGCAAGTGTGCGTCTCTATGGGTCCATAGGGTTATAGCGCTGTACATGACGAGCGATGTCCCCGCTTCACATCCAGACAGGGACGTCATGTCTCCACTGTTGGCTGTCAAATCACATATTGCACTATTGGATGTAGGGCTGTCACGATATCACGATAGATTATATAATGTTATCATATGTGTATTATTGATACAATATCAATATTTAAATTTTCTACTATCACAGTTATCATCAACATCGGTATAGTGAAAGCTATGCCGTGTGTTTCTCTAACCAGTGGTGGTTACAAACGTGTCTCCCTCTGTGTTTTCATCAAGCACGGCTTCAAAAAGACTTTTCAGCTTAAAGTGTTTATTCGGCACGCTGGGTTGTTCTGTCGATTAGGAGAGATTTGGGTTGTGTGAAAACAAAATGATGTGAGGGGAACAAACAACTTGTGAAAAAAAAAAAAAAATCAAATAGAAAACCAGGCACACCCTCTGTCTGTATTACATTCCACACACTTTTCGCCAGTAGAGTCTCTGCTAAACATCATATCAGAGTCTGTAGGATATTATTTTAATTATAACACCGGCGCATGGATACAGTGTATTGTGAGAAGCTTTGCTCCTAGCGGCACTTGAGTGTGTGCAAAGATATGAAGTGTACAGTACGGAGTTTTGTCAAGATCAATATTTAAACAGCTCAGTGTTCATTTTTTAACCTGTTTCTATTCCCTTTTCATTGCTCAAACATGGCATTAAGCAGACCATATTTCTGTGCTCAGTCTAAATTGGGCATCGCCAGTCTCCCCAGGTCCATGTACTAAGACTATACAAGTCATAATAGTGATGGATCGGGCTACTTACAAAAAGGTACAGATGCATTTAATGGGCAGTCGAACATTTTAATGGTTATAGGAGCACCTTGGTGCCCCGCCTCAGAGCTCTCACAACACCTCGCTGTGCTATTAAGTGCAAGCGGAATGGAATTATAAAGGCATGAACAGAGCACTCTAAATCCCCACCGCAGAGACCGTCTATGTGCAAACAATGAGACGGAAATGTCGTATAATCGTTAGGTAAACTGCATATCCTGTCGAGTCGATTGTGTTCCATTATACCTGAACAAAGACACATGAGTAGGGCCGAAACTGGCACACACTGTAGAGTATAACGCCTTCAGTCATGCGGTGCACTGCCTCGTCATACTTGCTGCGATACCTTCAAAAGCTGCAGCTTACCTCCACCGACGGGACCTGAGTTGCAAGCAGGGAACTTGCATGGGAGGATTTTAAATGCTCACACAGAAACAAAGAAATAACAAAGGATTCAATTATGTGATGAAACATTACATAAGTAATATGTAGCTTTTCTATCAGTCGAGTACTTACACTCCTGTCAGGCTCTTGGAAGCGGTGAAATAGATTTTCTCAGAAATATTTCAGACTGTCATTTTGAGCTTTTGAGCGACTCATCATCTGTGACACCAGCAGTGTTTCGGCTGCGTGACAGATGATTTGGTCCCCGGTGAATTTGCTGCAGTCGACGTCAAGGGGACGCTTTCTCAACTTCTTTTCACTCATTGGGATTTTTTTTTTTTTCCCCCTTGCGAGTAAAGCTTAGAAGAAGAAGCCATCAAAGCTCCCTCTACACTACTGTTTTTTTGTTTTTACATGTTTTATAAGGGAGTAAATGCATTTGTTACACTCACACATTGCACCAGACAACTTCAGACCACACCGTTAGGATTCTTGACTAATTTCATCAGTTCTGCTATGCTTTTCTAGTCTAAGATGCAATCTGTGACATGTTCATTATTTTAAAGTTATTTTTGATATTTACTTTTTTTTCTTCTTCTTCTTGTTTGTTCTTTTGGCACTTCTTGAGAGTGAGCAGAGAGGTCACAACTTTGATTCGGAATCAAAAAATCATCAAAATGAAGTTTCAATTTCAGTCATTAAAATCAAAAGCAGGATCTGCAATTCTCCTTGTAGCTTGCATTTTTTCCTCTTCGCCAGCGCCGCCTTGCCCGTATCAAGCATGTGTCCTAAGAAAAATGATAAACTCTAAAACAGCTAGCTCACCAGTTGCCTTATCCTCGATCAACTGACTCGTTTCTTTTTATCTCAGTGATCCTTTGTAGTGTTTCTATCTTTTGTTGTTGGTGTTTAATCCCTGAACAGTAGTGTTTTCTGTTTAACTCTGGTATTGTTATTCTTATTATTTGAGCTTGCCTTACCCTTACCTGCAAAACAGCTTCAAGGGTAAAGTCAAGTTGTTGTTGTAAAAAAAACTTTTTTTATCTTTTTGAAGAAGATGCAAAAATTTGAATGCCAATTCTCTGAGCATAAACCAAATGATCTGTTGATCTTCACAGATGAAGATGAAAGAATCAAGGAAATAGCTGTCATTTTGGGGGCGTGAAAATAAATAAATATATGGCTTATATCGAATCGTGATTATAAAATCAAAAGTCTGATCAAATCAAATCAGATTTTAAATATTTCCTTAAAGCTAGGTGAAATGTCTTAAATCCAGTACCAAAGAGAAGCACAAACAACGGCTGACAAAAAAAATGAATCCATTCAGATGCTTCTCACTGTGATGATACCGTGCCAACCACGGAGTCACTACAACCCCCCAGTAGAATCTGGCTTGTACCATGGCTACTGTCAGCGTATGTGTGTGTGTGTGCATACATTCCTGCACATGTGTGTGTGTCTGGTTCCCGCAGTTAGATTTATTGGATTTGGGGGTCTCTCCCGCTGGGCGCTCTGCGGTATGAGTGGGTTTGACTCAGTTTCTCTGTGTGAAGCTGGCAATGCTTTGGACTGACCTTGCAGTGGAGGTGTCACTATGCAGAGTTGTTGTCATTACTCAATTAGACAGAATTAGGCACCGGCTAACGTGACAGTGGCATGCTGTGAAAACTAACTCGGGATTAGATTCTAGGCCGGGCAAAGGAATCAGTCACAACAGGTCTGTCTTTATGCGGTGATGTATATAGCCTTAGGATATTACTATCTCTGCATGTCTCTGTGGGGGAAAAAAAACACGCTAAAAAAGCATGCAGGCTGCTCTAATAGAGGAAGGTTAATGGAGTGTTGCATCAGGATAAATCCTGTTAGACCCCTTTCAGACGGCCGCAATGTAAACCTGTGTTGGCGGTCGATCTCATCCAACCTGGGTTCAATATGGGTCAGACACAGCAAGGCCTTGGCAAACAGGTATTCCTATTAGGGACGGGGATCAAATTGAACATTATTGACATTAAAGCAACTTTAATCCAAACACTCAGCTGGGGTAAAAAAATAAAAATAAAGGGGGAAGGAAAGCATGGAGACAGAGACAGGTAAGACAAAAAGCTCACACGGAGAGTCGACTTTGAACCTGTCCAAGAGGCTCGGTTGCTTTGGTTGCAGCAGTGTTTCTTTGTGTGCCATTGATATTTGCAATGTTTTTTTTGTGCAGATGCTCATCCAGGACGGATGTGAGGGTTGATTTGCCTGCTCTCGCCTCAGCTGGGTGAGATAGCTGGAGGCTGGAATGACAGCGACACTGGGAATCGGAGATGACTGCAGCGGCGAGCTGGAGCTGGGGGACCCTTCCCCTTGGATTTACGACCACATGTACACATGTCTGCTGTAATGATGAGGCCGCAATTTTATGCACTCAATCAGATTAATTACTTGGTTCCCGTATGGACTGTCCATATTTCAGAAAGGAGTAGCTCCAGTGAATAATTTCATAGAAGCACATTAGGGTTTTCACCTTGTGTGTGTGTGTGCACGATGGCATCACAACCCGGTGAGATGCAGTCACGAAAACTTTACACCCGTGTCATTGAATTCAAAATGAAGGCTGGATAGATCTCATCAACTTTGGTGATCCACCTATTTTTCATGTGCTGCCACTATTGGTTCCGAATTTCAATTAACCCAACACTTTTGCTTTGTGACCGTATATTTGAAGCCCATCACTGTCAACTAAACTCTGCTTTTAGTGCTAATTAGCAAAGCATTCTAACACTTTATTAACATAGTAAACATCACCTTGCTGTTGTCGTCATGAGCTGTTAGCAGGCGTATGTTAGATTTGGTTTAAAGCATCATTATGCCCACACGGCCTCAGAGATCTGATTGACCATAGAATCAGCCTCGTTGCTTATTCGTCACAGTAATGACTGATTATTATTTAAGGGACAAGGACATTCAGTGTTCCCCATGTCTGTCCACTCGAGCCCTCCACGGCACCATCGAGCTTTCAGCATGTGACTCCTTTGCCCGAGCAGAAAAACTCTCATTATTTGATGAAACATTAAAACAAGTAGTTTTATGTTATAGTTTGATTTATATCAGTAGTTTTCCGTGTTTTACTGTTACAGATGATTAACCAATAAAAAAAGCTGCTGATCTGGCAGGGAAATGTAAAAAAATTTCATCAGTGAAACACTTCTTTACCACTTTTTAACCTCTGTGAAAGCACATTCTTCCTCGTGGGTAAATACAGACTCCAGCAGAACCCCTCACATGTCCACTCTCTCTGAAAGCTAATGTTAATTGTATATAGTTAATAGTTGTGGGGACGATAATAGTAGGTGATGGAGGGAAATAACTCTTCCACATCCCCTCGTGTCTGATAGAATTTTCCCTGCAATTGGCCGAGGCTTGGGCTCAGCAGAGGTCACTCTCTTTTCTCATTCAATTACAGACGGACATAAATCAAGCTGTTTCTCCAGCCATTTTGGGCGACTGCTGACCACTTTATCATGACCTTGCTCAAATTTGCGAAAGGGTATTTTACTCTTTGCCACTCTATTCCTTGCTCTGTGTAATTTAAACAGTGACAGCTTCGCCTCATTAAGGTACCATCTGGTGAGATGCAAAATAAAAGAAGAAAGCACTCAATAAAGTGCAGACCTCCAACAGGGCCTAATAATCTACTCCGTTAATGTGGCTGTTACTTTCTCATTCAGTGATGTACCGGATAGATTACAAGTTGTTTTGTGAGAGTGTCCGAATGCAGAGCTGGTCCTGATGATGGTGTAGCGGGTGAGTTGGCTTTATTTTGTCTTTTTGACCATGACATCCTTCGTGCTTAAGCAATTTCAGTTCTCTTCAGAGACGATATATACTTGCTGCCCTCAATTTTGTGAGGACCACAGACAAAACAGTGTTATTGCAAAGTATATCGTAGCAGCTTATGAACGCCTGAAAAATAATCTAGGAGACTAAAACCCCCCAAAAGAAAAGAAAAACACATGCTTTAAAGAGACATATTAGGCATATTATGCTATTCTAAAGTTCATGCTCATGTTTTAGCTCCTGTCTAGGAGCTAAAACAGAGCATGTAGTACACAAAACAAAAGCCCGCCCCCCTCCTGGACAGTCTCCTCTGATTGGTCAACTCACACATGCCTGAGCCAGCATTGCTAACAACAACAGAGCAGCTATGCTTAATTAATTCTTACATGCCAAACTAGCACTAATACGCGTGTGACATGGTGTCACAATGTGATGTCAGGAAGTCACACAATTAGAGACGGGGCTACTGACGAGGCGTTTCAGGAGCAGTGTTTTCTGTGGGAGAGAGGAGCTGCCATTAGAGTGGACAATGACTTTTTGAAATTTCAAGACATCTTTCATCCACAGGAACCTACAAAACACTTGAAGAAAGGACAAAAGTGAAAAACATAACAGGTGTCCTTCAGATTACTGAAGTTGATGTTGTGTTTTTCAGTCGTGCAAAAGCTTGGTTTGGATTTGGATACACAGCAGTTACCTCCGTAAAGTTGATGCTAAAAGGCTGACGGGGGGATGCTAATTAGAAATAATGAGCTGCATCAGTTGTCCATGTGTACCAGTCAATTTTATTACAGCTTAAGGTAACACTATTTCAGATCAGTACTATTTCTACACCATGAACTTGTTCTCGTTGAGGAGGACAGAACCCTTCTGACAGAAAACATCTGATTGTCAAACACATTACCTTGTGGATGAAGAAGTTTATGAGAGTGTACGAGTGTACTATATTACTTCACCCGCGGCCACATATGGCCTTCTCGTAATAGACTGCTCTCATGGGCATTGTAGTATCATCTAGTTAAGTGAAGAAGAGGTTTTCATATGTCATCTCTTACATGTAGCTACATAATGTGTGCTAGGCATAAGCATTTTGCTAGGAGAACATACTATTAGAGCTCTTTCATACTTCATCCTGTTATAAGTCCTTCACTGAATCAGTCTGAGTATCCTTAACCCGGGGTTCAACATGAAGAAGATAAGAATTGTGTTCAGGTTGGTCATCACAGACAGGGCAGTTGCTAGGAATTCTGGGCCCCCTGAAAGAATATCGGTGTGGGCCCCTCTACCCCATTCATTGCAACCTTCAATTTTCTTGTTTTTCAGTATTCTTGACGGTGCCTGGTGTAATACAGCCAATTTGTTTCCTTTTTTACGATTAACGACTTCACAAGTCAGAGTGTTATTATGTAAATTATGTATAATTAGTTGTCTTATTCTCATTTCACTGATTTGCAACAGGTTATTACACCTCTGATTGCAAATACATTTTCAATTAACCACTCAACAAATAGGTAGTGGGTCACTAATAAACCAGCTAACCAGTGTGTACATCACTCACTCACCATCAAAGGCATCACTGGACTGCTGGGCTGAACGACTGCTGTGGGGTCAAACTCAGATGAAGCAGCCACTGCTGATTCTAGTGCAGCAGAGCATAAAGGTTTATTGTTCCATTATATATATTGTAAACATTATATGTTATGTTTCATGGAGAAACTGATGCCGAACTAACCTATTCTTGGACAAAATCTAAATGGGCTTCTTAGTACCATAGCTCTAGGTGGACAGCTTCACTTTACCAGGCAAAAAATATTCTTAAACCATTCAAAAGTCGGTGTAAACTGTCCACAACTCTAAATAGTCTTTTGTACTTTGTTGTTGTCAGCTATTATGGTGTCTTTCATTTTATACTGCTATGAAAACAAACAAATCTTTGAACTTTTAACTTTTTTGTACTTAGGCTATTCAAATGTCCCACTAATAACACATTTTACAAGACCACCTTGAACACATCATGATAACGTAACTGACCTTCGTCAGATGCTCATAATTACTGAGTAGAACTTGAATGCGTCATAATACAATTCAATGCAGCCTCTGAATGGGGGGCGGCTGTGGCTCAGTGGGTAGAGCGGGTCGTCTAGTGATTCGAAGATAAATGCAGCCTCTGAATGGGCGCATACTGGAGCACTGTCCGACAGTGATATGTGTGACACACACAGTCACTGTAGTAAATTAGTAACGTTCAGTTATAGCTACTCTAGGAACCGTTGCTCTACATTGAACTGGTGACTTGTCCAGAGTGTAGCGCGGCCAGATGACAGCTAACGTACGCTCCAGCCTGCGCCCCGTCAAAGGTAATGTTACAGACATTAAATTAATGAACAAGTAGGCTAATTGTTTCAGCCCCCTCGGTAGTTTTACTCTTACCATTCTTAGAAAATAAGTTGTTGATGTCCTGGGCCCCTGCTCTGCTGCTCCTACTCCTGGCCTCCTTCTCGACTCTCTTCTGGTGTCCGGACTTGTGCTTTTTGGTGGGTATCCAACCCTGCTGGAGTTCGCTCGCGCTCACTTAATTCCGATGAGGAAGAAACATGGGAAGAACGAACCGCGGTGTGGACCAAACCATTTTTTAAGAAGGGACCAAGGGGGTTATTGAAATAATTAAAATTAGATTATTATATGACTGTTTCTTTGTTTTAATTCGGATTCATACGTATGAATATATATTAGTTCAGTGTATGCATAACCATTTTGTAATAGAGGCTACTGGGGGCTGTGTGTGGGCCCTATAGCGGGCTGTGGGCCCTTAGAATTGTCATCACCTTTCCCCCCTATACGACGGCGCTGATCACAGATAAACTCAACGTCAGTGGTGTAGACGTAAATAATTAACATTTTGGGAAATATACTCACTTGCTTTCTTGGTGAGATGGATCAAGAAGATTTGAAAAGATTTGAAAGCATATCTGTACACTACATACAAAGCCAGAGCTGGCAGCTGATTGCTGATCATTAACTGTTGGAAAATAGCAGAATCTGATTATTAAATCATGTTATATTAAAAAATTTGAGGAAATTATTGTGGTAACTTTAAATTTGAAAGAAATTTCAAGTATCGTCCTTGTTCCATACTTACTATGACATTTCTGAATTCCTGTCTTTACCTTCATATAACAACATTAACTGGATATTTAATTTAGAAAATATATAGATGTGGTAAAATATTTAACCTTTCTCTTCCTGGAGCAACCCAACAGTGTGCTGTTGTGCTCCTGTCAATCTTCTTTAAACCTGTTTTTTAAAGGGTGTTACAGGAACAGGCAAAGGCCAGGTATCGCCGCTCATGCCAACACGCAGCCCTAATGGCACGACACTTTCAGCGCTCTACCCCTCATTCATGCTGGCCATCTCTCACCCTCCTTCGCTGACAAGAATGAAACGGACAAAATAACAGCCCCCCCATCCCCAAACTGTCCATCACTCTAAAGGTCAACATAACACTATGGCCCTGGTCCCCTTTTTTCGAACTCTTCACCCAGCTTTAAACTGTTCATTACACCTGGAGCCATCATGGTGCCCCGCAGCCCCCTCCTCCACCCTGAGACTGTCCATCACTGCCATCATGGTGAGAAGGTAATTCTTGCCTGAGCAAGGCAGCGTCCTCGGAAAGCATCTTGACTGCACAGAACATGTAGCAGTGGTTTTTCCCTGTGCTTGTTCAACATACTCCATGGACATTGTTAATGTAAAGCCTTTATTTCTGGTGCTGCAGGGTCTCAGAACTCTGGCGGATTTGCTTCTATTTTCTCAGCAGATCGACATGTAGGCACAAAAGAAAATAATTTACGGAAGGGTTTCTTTCAACCTGACTGAGAGGCTTCACGCAAGTCAGGTTTTTGTTCAATCTCTTCACATCAGACTTCAGATATAACTTCCAACACTTCTCCGACGTTTCCTTCATTATGAAGTGGATGTGCGGAGATATGTAGGAAGACTGTAAGAAAGCGATGGAGCGCCATATCAGGTGAATCATAACAGGAACATCTGCGCAACATTGCTGGTTAGATGAAAGACCTTGTGATGTATTTCCATGAGAACAAAATGCCAGAGGAATGTGCAACGATCAGACAAATAATAATGATAATAATACATTTTATTTGATGGCGCCTTTCATGGCACTCAAGGTCGCCTTACATCAAGTACAAAACAATCAATAAACAACAAGCATTAATAAAAATAGCAGCATAGTCAACAATACAGATGCTCTGGGTGTTAGATTCATATACGGTGACTTAAATCCAGTAATTAGAATGACAACGAATGCCTAACAGAAACAAACTAACAATATATGTGCAGAAAAGTCCAATATCAACAGATACACAAGAATCGGAGTGAATCCTGTGTTTCCTTAGTTTTTATCCACCCATCAGTTACTTTAAAACCATAGAAACACACCTGTCATGATCATCGGCAGGCCAATTAATTGAATATGTCTAGTTATTTGAGCATAAAATATCTTTATATTAGTCTTATACTAATGTACATCACAGCTAATAACGTTCAATGGACAACAGGGATAACAAGAGGGAGAATAAATGATGAGGGACAAGCAAGTGAGACGGGGGGCAAATGTCCGTGGCAGTGGAGTGGAATTTGGAAGCATACTTATTCCTATTTTAGCAACAAACTGAGCGCAGTGCAGGGACGAGCGAATGACGTCTCTAGGTCGGGTTGCCAGGAACCATGAGACAAATCTCATAAGACACTGTAACACTCCTGTATTGGCCTGTATTAACTGGAAATTGGGAGATTAACAGGAGAGATTACCAATCGGGAATACAGCGGGAGGAAGGGTTAAAAATAAGGGAACAAAATCAGAACTGTTGGCCAGTATGGAGGTTCTGTGGGCCCACTGTGTGCACACATAGATATGGACTGATTGTTTGGTAAATAATAAAACAATTATTCCCATTGTGATTTAATATTCTGAACTGCTGATATAATAATAAATAAAAAATAAAAAAAATGACTTAATGCTGCGGTAATAAAAATAATATCTAAGACTACAGTAGAAATACAAAGCGTACAAGATCTATAATCTATCCTCCATTATTCTCCACTGAAGAAGAATGTTTTGCATACAGTGATGAAATACAGTTGCTGTCACAAATATGTTTTCTGCCTGAATTGTGTGAACAGGAGCTAACAATCTGGCTAGTTCGCGGTTAGCACACTACATCTGCTAACTGACTGTTTGCAAGCTTCCAGGCTCGGAGAACTGGCCGCAGTAGTGAGACAGAAGTCGATGTTTCAGATACGTCTGATTGTGTCTTTAAACTGCTTGAACCTTTAACTATGGAGCTACCAAGCCTCCAAGCCTCCTTGGCTGGCAGTTAGCTCGCTATATCAGCTTGTTTGCTCCGAGCTTATTCAATTTGTCTTTATTGAATGAAATGATGTGATCCTGAGAACACAATGCCAGGGTGGAGTAAATGGCACAATGCAGAGAAAAAAGAAAAAGACCTTCGGGATCAGCCGTGACAAATTGGCACGTTCTTGGGTTGCTCGTGTATTCGCAGTTATCTCATGGCTACAGCATCGTTCACCAACTAGCCGTGGAATTAGTCCGTGCTGTATGTCACCAAGCTTCCGAGATGAAATGTTTTACGAAGATGTGAGGATGAATTTCGCCGTGCCACTCTACTTAGGCCTGGAGATTTTTTCTCAGCTGAAAGAGTCTGAGCCGGCGGGACCTTTTCATATCCTCTGAGAGATTGAGACATTGTGCTGGGGGAATGGCCGGATTATCGGCCGTCTACCAGGATCACATTTTTGCTTTTAATCATTGGCTGTACAGCCAAAAACCATTTACATCCTCCCAGTCTGGATTTTCAGATTGAAAACTTAGAATGAGTCGGTGCAGAGGAGTCTGAATCTGAGCAGCCACCCTGAAATGCCTCGCACAGTTGACCTCCTCAGACACATTCAAGGAGCTGATTTGGAGCTGAAGGAAGCGTGCAAAAAGAATTACTGGCACAAGCCCTTAAAATCAGTGACGTGTGTGTGTTACCCAGACTTTTTGCAGAGCATAACGCAGCAGATCATGTAATTTCTAGCCTCTCCCCAGCTGTTGGCTTGCTAAAGAAAATTACAATTTGAAACAGGTTTGACCTTTTTCCTGGAAGAACATCTAAAGAGCTAAGAGAAAATATAAATAAAGAAGGAAGCGCCTGAGGTTTAATTTCATTTCTCTACCAAACTACCTGCGAGGAATTTTGTAGTAGTAACGTGTCATCGGGTTAAAACTGAAATCTTTCTCTTGCTGCAGGCTGCATAACAAATGGTTTGCAGTGTAAATCGTAGGTATTAATATGACAATAAAAGTTATCAAGCAATCCGCTAATTATTTGTCAACCTGAGATAACAGCCTAGTCCACTCGATAATACTAATAAACAACCCTGGTTGTACAGTCAAGAATAGGTCTATCAATTTAGAGGAAATAATTGTTATTTTAGTAAAGCATTAGCAAAATCTGTGAGGATGTAGGGGAAGGAGGAGGAGTTGCGTCTGAAGAGGATGAGGATGTGTCAATCCTTCTGGTTCCTGTATCTCTCTCTCAATTTCATGCACCTTTTTGGAAGGTGTGCAGGTGATATTCACTTTCTTCAGTCCGAATTGTTGAGTCAGGACATAAAGGTGTAGCACCAAGCATGCTTGAGTTGCCAGCATGTAGCAGAGGTCTTGGCCAGCAGAGGTGTGTCCCGGGTGGCGTCCAGCGCTGAAGAGTAACTAACTGTTATTGTATTCTGGCTACTGTCAGGGTGGTGTCCTGAAGACACCAGGATTTCAGAGGTTTCCCAGTCAAATCCAGATGAAAGCAAGGTTGATAACCCAACAGCAGATATCTGGTAATCAAAGTACAACTCAGAATCAGTGCCTCATTTACAGCTAAGGACACTTCAGCTGTATCTAAAAATAATGTGACTGATATTTCAGCTCAGTTGACAACCATTCAGATCTTTCAAACCTTGGTGAAAAAACGCTCAACCATGACTTCAGGTCAAAGATGACTCAATGCCACTCTCTCGGATTTGATTTTTGTGTAGTGTTATAAAACAACTGCAGCCATAAAACAGGTCCCTTTACAGCGCTGATGTCCATCTGTGCAGATGGCAGAGTCTCCAGTGTGTTCAGTGTCAGGAGGCATCTGACACCAGAGACTGAAAGCCAGAAACCATATTGCAGCAGCTGGTTGTATGCTGTTCATCACCATTCTGCCTGGGGGACTTTTAAGTCATTTTGCTCTCCGTCTATTTTTATGGTTGGTCTGAGGGAGGTTTGTTTAACTAGATTAGAACTCAGTTTTAATCCCTTTAATTCCGCACATCCCGTGAAGACATCTCTCAAATCAAAGTACTAACATCCTCCACTGCGGTGGCATTTTCGGCTACCATCATTATTTCCTTTTAATTATTTTTTCTTAATTTTTAAAGAGGACAGGCTGTTAGCCATCATGTCATGTTTTATTTGGACGGTGGGAATGGATTACTCCGGTGAGACAGCGCCACAGTCAGGAATTAATCCATTCAGTAAGTGGACCGTGTTACATTCCTCTCCTGTGGCCCTGTATCCTAAACACAAGGTACTTTGGTGATGCACGGATGCCTGATGCATGTTGTGTTTAATAGCTATTAGCAGTACAATGTGTATACATAAAGAGCCATACTCATTATGAGTGACTAAACCGCTGAATTATCTCAACTAGCGTCCCGTGAGCCATTATTGGGACAATTATGCTTGTCGATGCTTTTGATTTGATTCACGAGAGATTCAAGGTCGTGTTAAGCAACCAATTGATTTTCTTTCCCTGTTTTAATGACAGGGAGTGCCAGTGGTGCCTGTAGGGGCTTGATAGAGCCGCTTTCTAAAAGGAATGCATTGTGCTGTATCTTTAAAATTAACTAATTCACTGGAATCACTTGGCATGAAGGGAGGTCAGAGCTCAGTCTCTGTGGTTTTCCCGAAGACCAGACGAGCTATATAAACTTCACATTTGCAGTATCCACACCGATTTTCCCTCGCCTTCAGAGATTTTCGAACTTCGACACACACAGCCCCGGAGCATTGTGGGGTTTCTTACTTGCTGACTGGCAAATGTTTCAGGCGTCTGTTGAGTCCCTGCTGTGTAACCCCTGTTCCTGTTTTGCCAGCCCTCCTTTTTTCCCCCCCTGAACAAGTCAGCGGGCTTAACAGAGATTGACAAGGACTTCAGTGGTCAATACTGGCTTATATAGCTTGACATGGAGTCAGCAGTTAACTTTGAGACCATGTGAAACAGATACAGTGTTATCTCTTCATTAGCAGCATGGCAGTCCAATAGAAAACTTTGTGTTACTTGCTCTGATAAGTTAATTTTAGCAGCTAATGTTGATCATGTTCACCTCCTGGTTTAGAGTGTGAGCATGCCTAGTTTGCTAATTGGCTAAACACAAGCTGAGGCTGATGGAAATGTCATTAGTTTTGCATGTATTTGGTCATAAACAAGTATTTTTTAACCTGATTGTAGCCGAGGATAGAATCGCCTACATTTTCTCAAGTAATTCTGAGGATGACATAAAAGTGTGCATCAAACTTCATGGCAATACAACAGTTAAAAAACAGTCAACCTTGTGGTGTCCAGCAAGGAAAAGTCACGGGATAAATAAAGACATAAGGATATATCCTCTGTGAACCATGAATATCTACTTAAAAAAGTAATTCTCTGCTCAACCCCATGCGGATGGAAAGTGAGGTGACGTTTACCAGCCCACAAACATTGCTAAACAGTCTTGTATCATTCTGTTAAAAAACAGACAGCTTGTCCCTTGGAATCAGAGTATCTTGAAGGCCCGTTTACCAGAATCAATTTAAAAAGGAGATACTAACATCCTCGATGCGCGCTCAAGATTTTGCACCCACTTCAGATGTAGTGGGTGCTAACGCTCTTTGCTTAGCAGCTACAGTGAATATTTCAGCTTAAAAAGGCTGTCAATAACATCTCCAAATCACTTTAAGATCTTGAGGCTTCTGAAGACTTTTATTACAGCAGCAGAGCTCTATGGAGCCATTTCATGTTTTCAGTTTGTAGTTTGAACCCGGTGGTAGTGCTTTTGTAAACCATAAAAACCAATGACCAAAAAAAAAAAAAAATCTTGGCAATGGTAGTTATTGAGATATTTGGACCAAAGCAGGTGCCTGTCAGACGGACCCAATAACGTAACCATCCACTTAACATATGTCAGAATTGCGTGTGTTTTATGTTGACTGTGGTGGCGTTTTCTTTTGGAGGACCTGATCAAATACAGCAAAGAAAGCAGAAACATTGCTGACCCAAGACCAATTATCTCAAGTCACAGTGGAGAAATTGGGACTTGACCTGTGATCCTGAATCAATACACCTATTCTTGTAAGCTTTTAGTACTAATAGATTTTATTCTCCTGAGTCTTTTTACCTTCAGGTCTTGCGTTGCAATCTCTAATGATTATGTCAGATCCTTCAAATTAATAAAAGGCATCATTACTGTAATGCACACTCCCACACTGATGCCGTAGCTGCTGCAGAGTGCTGAGACCAGAACAATAAGCAAAGACACGGGAAACTTTGAGCGTCAAGTTGAGGGATTTATTAGAGAAGGGGTGAATATAAAGGTACTGTATGCAGGGATTTCTATTCTCTGAGCAAACCACAACTAGTCAAACCTCTCAGTCTATATTTATACGCTACACAACTTCCAATCAAGGTCATCATAGTTAGTGATGTAATCATTAAATAAATGGGATTTAAAAAGGCAATACAATAGACCATAAGTGTGCTTTGGAAAAAAAACACTGTATGGATTATTATTATTATAATTATCAGGAACAAGGAAACTACTTGGATGCCGACTCTTCCAGGTATCTTAAACATAAGTTATTCCTAGCACTACAGATTACATTCAAATTGAAAGAAAAATATCAAGAGGGAGCATACCAACATTGATATATTCCCTATAGAATAACTCCTCTAGTGAACCATTCAGGATTTCCATTCAGACAGTTTAAATGTGTATACAAGCAGGATATCAACTGCGACAATTTTTTTTTTTGAATCCCACTCTCTTCCTCCTCTGATATGTTTTTCTTTTTTTTTTTTTAATACTCCCATATTTTCAAAAGTACTCATGTGTGTGTCACATTTCAGCTCTCACATATTAAGCTACGATAAGATCGATAAATAGTGTTGGGCGTGCGTGGCCGCCCTGCGAGCCGCGAGGCCCGCGGTGTTCGCAGGAGCCGTTACTGTGGCAGTTTAACATGTACTGTAGTCCCTCCTGAGGTGTCACCACGCACACACAGGGCAAACAGAGGTGGGTTAACACAATGTAAAAACGGACTTTTTCTTCAACTTGTCACCGTCATGTTTTGTCGTTTTTTCTTGGGTGAGCATGACTTCTGCTGTTTTTCTTAGAATGAGTCCATGGCCTTGAATTCGCTGAGGGCCTGGACGGGGGAGATGTGTTTCTTCTGGGAGCCTCGTCTCACGCGTGTCTGGCACTCCTCGGGCTTCTCCCTTTTTACCAGAGGCTTCTTCTCGGGGGCCTTCATGCGCCAAGACACCACGGGTGAGTTAACAGCCGCTGTCCCGTACACCTTCTGGTACTTGGTGGAGGCTACGTAAGATGCCTTTACAGTCAGCACCACTGCGTTCATTAGGTTCTTGGCCGCTTGGATCAGGGAGGTGGCGCTATCCAACTATAGCAGGGCAAGGAGAGTTGGAGGGGAAAGAGAGAGGGAAACACAAAAGGTCAACTCAAACAATTCAAAGTGTCTGTAAAAGCAAGCACTCAACCAGGATAATAGAACATATTAGCTACGTACAGTACCTAGGAGGTCTCTGCTGCAACTGGCAATTAAAGTGGGCAGAAAACGCAGCTCTCGCTATATGACATCTTATTTTAGCAGTTCTTAATTAGCAGAGGCAGGGGTCAGGTGTACCTCTGCCTCCGTCTGTTTTGTTTGGCTGACATTTAAGGGTCGGCGGCCAGTGGGCCTCCTCCTACCTCACACTGAGACGAGTCAACTGCTTAGATTTAATGAGTGTGGACTCCAGCTGGCCACCATGAAAAGGTTAAAATCTCAGCAGGCCTTTGCATAGCTCATGCGAGACGAACGATAATAGAGTCCTGAGAAATCTTGAAGAACTGTATTAACACAAAATGCGAGGGGGAAACCCAAAAGCAAAAAGATTAAAGTCACGTTCTTCTTTAATTAGAGGAACAAATCGTACCAAGGCAATTCATGAGGAAGTTCTTTGCAAACAGTACAGTAGGAAAGCACCAATTTGACCATTTTCTCTCCTGATAGAAAATTTGAATTCAATGGAGTGCTTTTTTTGTGCATTTAAATATAGAAGCAGTTTAGAATTAACTCCCATTCCACTAGTCTATGGTCCACTTCAAAAACATTTCACACCCACGACTGCATTGAGTAACTCTGTTAGTGACTATATATGTGTATATATATATATATATATATATATATATATATATATATATATATATATATATCGCCATATGTATGTATGTATATATGATGTATTAGTAAAATGTATTAGTAACATTTAAATGTCAAATGCAAGCAATATGGGATAATTTGTAGAGTCTGAGCAGTGATAATGGGGTTCACAAGGCATGAAAAATACAAATGAAAAGAAAAGTCAGCACAACGTCTTTCTGCTATTATTAGATGGTAATCAGTCTGCAATAATTGCATCAGCCTTAATCTGCATGACCCTTAATACCGCTCTCCCAAGCTTCATCGTGATCTTCAACTGAAGGGTTTGCCCACCCGTAGTGCAAGGGGATAAAAAAAATCAACTCTAATCTGACCAAGTGCATCCATTCAAGCCTGAGGGCCTGTTGGGGCGACAGCCATGTTCTGCTCTGTGTGGTGAGACTCACCCCAGACACGATGAGTTCTCCGCCCAGATTCTGAACCTCGGCTTTCACCTTGCTGCAAATGTTGAGCTGATGACAGTACAGGGCAATTCTCTGTAGGTAGGCCAGCAGATCCTGCTTGCACGCCGAATCGGGGCACTGAATTGGAAAAGAGGGACAAGGAAACACACTGTTAGAGCACCGAAAAAACTAGACTGTAATCTCTGGTCATGATCACTCCAATGTTTAATAGGTGGCCTTTAATTTAAAAGGCTTGGGGGTAATAGCTGCTGGTTAGCGATTGGCCTCGTAGTGGCAGTATGAAATACACCTTAATGCCACCATATTATCCATATCAGTTGTGTAACAATTATGAAAACAACCTGTTTGGAAGAGATAAAAACTTGGGCTGATATAAAATGAATAATTAAATAAAATGTATCTGTTTTGGGGTTAGTACATCAGTGCAAAGACAAATGTATTTAATGTTTTACCTCATCAAATCCATTGATTTCTTTGTGAACATGCACTTATTCTTACTTTTGCTGCAAGTAAGCAGTTTGTTTGTAGATGACAACAATCTGTTTTTACTTTGTACGTTTTACATGTTGTCCTAACTTTTTTTGTAACAGGGGTTGTATTAACTGACTCACTTGTATTACTTGGATTGACTCACTGACACTGGGTGTGTTTGAAATCACTCCCTCGTTCATACTTTCGCTACTTCCTCTGTAATAGACACTTAATAATTTACTCCATATGGCGCTTATAGCTCATGACCATTCTGCATCACTGACAGGCGCAGTGAAGTGTGAATGTAATTTTCGGCACCCCAAAGACGCTCAGACTATATCGCACGGGTTATAGTGCACTGGTTCACCAATGTGAGAGGGATTTTGGACACAGCCAAAGAGTATTCAAATGGACAGTAGGAGCAATAAAATCACAGGCATTTAAAATCTATTAAGGTTGAGATGAAAACAAGCGGGCACGTCTTTGGTCGCATATTTGATCAATCTGAGAGTTCCATGCTATGTTTTTGATTAAAACTGGGATACACAAAGAGCCAGAAGTAGGTTAGCTGACTGAAAAGTATATACGAAGATAACATGACAAGAAATTAAAGCCATCAAGGCACTGGATTTGCCACTGAGCGAAAAGAAAAAAGGTTATTGGCCTTCCTTTAGTAATTATTTTACAACTCTAAAGCTGCTTATCACAAAAGGACCATCTTGTCGTAAAGTGTGTGTGTTCTTCCTCAAATAGGTTTGAGATGTAGATTCTCCACTAAATTGGATTGTTATCAGAATCATGGTGACTGATGTTGAAGCTGTTTCAAGCAGAAAGCAAAGAACAACAATCCTCACAGAAACAGTTGGGTTCCAAAATTTTGGGTCGCTAATTGCATTTCTGTGCACCGACTCTTGGAGATGTTGTTCAACTTGTTTGTCTTTTTTTTCCAGTGGTGGGTTTTTTTTTGTGTGCAAGTTTTAGTTTCAAAGGCACGTTGAGTTACACTGCGGGGTGTATAACCGATTCATTTCACATAAAACAAGTTTGTCACAGCTTGTTGCCCGAGAAGAAAACAGATCAATCAACAATAAATGGACATGATACTTTGAAACACATAACGACTTGCTTCCACAGCTAGCTTCATGTGCATCCCTCCTCTGCTTGTCTTCTGTCTCCTTTTTGTTTTGAACCAGGAGGTCTGTCCTGGTGCTGCTGGCCTTTATGCTACTTCAACAGTGAAGAAACCAATCATTCAGAGCAGCAAATGGACCAAAGGGGAATACGAAGACGGCCTCCTGAGGTCTCCTCCTATCACACAGTTTTCCTCTTTATTATTCCATCTGGAAGCTTTCCAGGTGTCAGCTATGGCCCACTAAACTCCCAGTGGGTTAAGAACACCGCATCAGCTGCTTAAACACTGTGAGCATCATTTTGTACCAACACCTTTCCTCTCGTCATTAATATTAAACAGTCCTAACTAGGACATTCAGCAGTATGGTGTGGGGACATGCACAGCTCATTTCCTTGTCTCGTGGGCTCGGGGTAGAAGGAGGAGGTGGTAAAGTTTAACATCGAGCTGTAATAAGAATATACCCCCTGCAGGACATGCAGCTTTTCCTAGCCACACATCTTCCCCCTCGTCTCTCTGGGAAGACAAACAGTATTGATTGTTAACTGATTGTTACAAATGGTACATAAAACCCAGTCTTTCTGAAAATCAAATAAATAGTGAGTTCTTCAACTTACAAATATAATTGGAAAAAGCAACTCAAGGCGTAATTCAAATTTTTTTTAAGTTATGGCCACTATCAGGGCAGAGACTTTGAACAAACACCAAAGCTGCCACCAGCATCCAGCTTCCTCTCAGTGAGAACCGCTGACTGGGCTGAAGCTGCTAGCTCATAGAGCAGCCAGTGAGGCAGAGGGAAGCTTCTCCTCGGGCATTATCACTGCACCGCCAGTCCTGGCTAGCATGACTGCTAACTGCACTTCGCAGTGGTGGTGCACGCACGCACGCACGCACGCACACACACACACACACACACACACACACACGCTGCTGCCCGAGGCAAGTTTGATGCAGGCATGACACGATTGTTCCCTATTGTACAGTTGACTAATAGCCCATTTCTTTCACAGATTCCCTGTTGATGTAAATAAACTGTATGGCCCATTACTTTGCCAGGCCCATTGATGCTCTCTCTATCTCCATCTCTGTCCATCATACTGAAAAACTGCATTTACTACAGAGTAGTGAAGAAACTGTATGGCTCACTGCTTGACTTTACTTGGCCCTTTTTGAAACTCCTTCCGGCCTCAGTGCCTCTCACTGCATTTTACGAATAGTCTTTTTTTTGTTCAGTTTGGAGAAACAGGTGAGAAGCGTCTTTTAGTGTTTTTTTTTGTCGCATAATTGGGCTCAAAATGAACAACACGTGCTCCCCATTGGTAATTCAGGAAGATGATGTGAACCCTGGTGCAGAAATGAGGGCAACGCACTATCAGAGGGTGGCAGTCTGTCAAAACACAACTCACACCTCGCACTGATGCAGCATTTATAAGCAGGCTGCAACTGACCTTTTACTAAATTATGCAGAGTGTAAAACAGTATTCATTTTTAGCCTGTTATTTTAGTTTAAACTACACCACTTTTGCTGTTCCTCTTTAAAGGTTAGAAATTATTCTAATCGGAACATTAATACAGCAACAAACAACTATTTGCTATGTTAAGATATGGAACCAATAACAATTGAGTCGACATTGAATTCTAATTCAATTGTCTTTTTTCATGATGGACCTGTTGGTGAGTGATCCATTGGCATGGTCCATGTGGTCTGGACCAGTTAGTGAGTGGTCCGTGGTGTGGTCCATACAGTCCTCCAGAACAATGAATTGGCTACAGCCTGCTGCTTTATTAAGTGAACAACACACATTTGATTGGGGCTGAGATGCAGCTGCTCTAGTGTGATATCGAGTGGCAGTAAATGTCCGATATTGAACCTGTAATCATAGCACTTTCCTATACTACTCTTATATCTGCTATTATGAGTCTACTTTCTTCATATCAAATCGTATAGTAGGAAGATGTTTGAGACAAAGAAGAATGACATGAAGATGTCATTCTTCAAAGAGTGCATGTCTCACTCTGTGTTAGCTGTCACCTGTTAAGTTACTTCAAGAAAGCCAGTAATCGTTCCATCTGCTCATCCAGTCTCTCACTCAGACTGAGCACTACTGTGTCCTAGTACATACTGAAACCACTGATTATATTCAAGTGACTTTCTAATGTGCCCGCTGTCTTCCCTTCTTTCATCTGGCTTTTTTGCACATAAAAAAACCTGACCTTGTATTCCCATTTGTGTAAATCTTTCAAACATTCTGTTCTCTTTGAAAATTAATCTATTGGAATCTCTGATCCGCCACATTAGTGTCACACTGAAAGTTGAAACCTGTCATGTTGCAATATACTGTCGGTGTGAGCATGAAAAGTGGATTTTCTCTCCGTGTGATGTTTTTTTTCAGGTATTAGTATGAAGCGTCATAATACAGTAGGTGTCATAGTTAAGTGAAATTGTGGATGCTTGGCTGTGCGAACAAATGTTGAGGTGCTGTTTTTTTTGTCATAAGAATTCATATAAAGGATTTGAGGAGGCCTTAACAGCTGAAAGTCTCCAATATTTCTAATATCTCACAACATTTGCATAATACTGAAATATCAGCTCCGTTATAATCAGTTAGCAGGAGGCCTATTTGTTACACATGCTAAAATTATAATGACAGATATTGGTATCGGATGAAACAACATATGATTGTAATTTCGGCTGTGACGGGGATGTGGAGCTAAGATACTGTGAGGTGAAACAGACGAGTGCATGCTGGCGTTCTAATAACAATGGGAAGTCAGTTATGTGTTGTTTTGCCTGATGATTGGGCTGCTCACCAACACGGTCAGAAATTGGAGCTGCAGCAGTCACGCTGTTGCACATAACTCAAGGAGGCAATTAAGGGGGATTTGCGTCACAGATACACACATATTTTTAGATTTGGTCTGACTTACACTTCCAGAGGATATCATTATATCCAACGTGTAGTCCCACTGATTAAACGTCTGATAAATCCACTTGGAAATTAAAATGCTCCTTGCCTGACCATCATGACATTTAAAAAAAAAAAAAAAAAAATCTGTATCAAAGTAATCGAGTGAGAGTGAATGTCCTATTAACACGGGTCAGACTTTTATAATCCGTTATTTTCATTTAAGAGATTACAAGAGACTGACATATCATGAGAAACTAGAGCGGCAGTCAGTGGACAGCACCTCCGCCAAGGCCCAACAGTCCCCACTCATAGACACCAGCCACCAAAATTGTCCGATCTTTTTCATCAGGATCATCATTCCCCAAGAAATTAAGGCAAATGCCCTATCTCACAATGTTAAACAAAGTAAGAGAAAAAAGAAAAGAAAATTCGGATTCCAAACAAAGTACACCAAAAGTTACTGATGTCTACTCTGAGCTAAGACCCATCCTTTTAACATAGTTTAATGGAAATCAGTTTTGTGTAATCCTGCTGACAAACCAACCAACGTACCAACCAACACACAAACTGAGGAGTGAAACTATATCCTCCTTGTCTGTTGTTATTACAAAGCAACTTAGTACAAACCTTTCTAAACTAAATATTGATTTTGGTCAAGCACAGACAGTGCTGTTTTCGAATCTCCCAAAAAGCCTGAGGTTTTTGCTCAGCAATAGCATTCACTTTTGAAGACAGTTGGTACTGACTCCTCCTTAGCCAGCTCCTGTTAAACTGTAGTTTCTGTTTTTACAGAGAAGACTTTGAATTACACATCAGTCACACTTGGTTTCACTGCTGTCAGCAGAGGCAACAGGAGCTCTGCTCTTATTGTTCTACACACAGTACGACAGAGCTTTCCGCTGTGATAACTACAGTAAAACCTGGAAATCTGAATACTTAGCCAAACTTGCATGTGTTTAGCAACATTTATAAACACCAACTTGACATCTTTATGGTATTTATGTTCTTCAACAATACTCAGACTGAAAGTTCAGGAAAAGAAAAGGGTTTCTGAAGGTTTGGACAAGGAAATAAACCAGGAAAAAACATTTAACACAATCAAGGGGTAAGGCTGGCGACAGTTCCCATGAAAAGACCAAACACAGAAATAAATTGATTCTACTAACATGAACTGTCTATGTAGCCACAACCTCATGTAACTTATTCCACCAAAGACTTTCTGGTCCAAAAACTACAAAAAACAAGACCTTGGGGGCAGGTCCAACTGTAGTTTATTTAGAGTCAATCTCACACAGTCCTGCTGCAGTAAATGCTCACTACTGCAGAGAAAACGGTTATAATCTGTGTATTAAAATAGCCTCCAAGAATTGCAGTGTTTGAGCAACTTTATATAACACCACTCAACTTAAAACAACTAAATGTCCGGGCTACCAAAACAGGTCGACTTTAAGGCAATTTGTGCTGCAGAATTACTCCGCAATCCCTCTTAGGCAGAGTGATGCATACTGTTACATGTATATAACAACATAAATAACTCTATCGTGTCTCAGAATAAATGCCCCTAATATTGTACATTTGATATCCATTGTTTAGGTGTTTGTGGGAGGCATACTTAAAGAATAAAGCAGCGTAGGGAAAATGGAGTGGGAGAAATAGAGTAGAAAAAAGGCATTGCTGGAGTGAAATGGGCTGAGGTGCCTCGAGGGCTTTTTCTACGTCAAGTGCTGTGCTTAAATGACTATGAAAGAGCTCGCCGTCCTCCCAGCCTTCCATGCAGAATTGACTTCTGCTCACACGTGTTCATCAATAGGGCTGATGTACAGTCACAGCGACAAGGTTTGCTACTTAAGGGACCTGTCTGAAAGCAGTGGAGCAGCCTTTATTCTTAGAGTCAAGCCGCAGTGTTCTTGACAAGCACAGGTTACCTACCGTAATGTGTGAATGCAAAATACTTGTCCTTTTCGTCGGGAATGTAGACAAATAATTTTTAAGTTATGTTGTTTGTTCTATATTTCTATTAAGCTGCTTGGTAAAAGTGAACTTTTTAACTTTAAATAACTATTCGCATTTGCTGAATGGCGGACAGATACTGCAAGAGCCTCACATGAAAACACTTTTAACAAATTCATGTTGGATATGAAAAGGTCCTCAAGCCCCTCTTTATTTCCTGACACAGCTCTGATGTCTGTGGAAGAGTAACAGAAGGCTTTGAATATTCAGTAAACACTGGTCTAGGAACCATTTAAGTGAGAATTAAAAATGGCAAGCCACCTGCTCTTTTCATTACAGCAACTGTTGATTCAGACACAGGCTCTGCCAGTGATTTGCCATGTGACACATTCACTCCCACCAAAACCCTGTTGAACACTGATCATCACTCAGCAGCCTACAAGCTAGGAAATTAAATACATAAGAACATGAGTTCACGCTTGCTTTGTCCTCCCCGTCACATGTCCTGCTCTGAACAACAGACACAAGCCATGCCGCAGACAGAGACCTGCTTTCTGGAACAAATGTTGTCTCACACATGCAAACATGCTCATACAGATTGAAACTCTTGCTTTTTTAACTCTCTGTGTTTGTGATAATTACTGCATAACAGAATGAGTTGTGCGGTCATGGCTGCAATGCGCTGTGGAGAGCAGGACAATGTGACATGAGAACAGTGCCAGCTTTGACTAAAGATGCCTTCTGGTCAGCTGGAAGCTTAGCATACTCAACGGCCTCTCAAACTGACTGTCAGTTGTGCTATTAGGTGCTGAAATCATCTTTATATATTGGTATACTGCACCCTAAGCAACATTTAATCAAACGTCTGCATGTTCCTTTGATTATGAACATAAATTACCCTGGATAGGATCTTTCCTCATGAATGAATGTGAAATGATTTTAATAAGTATAAAATGCCTTCACAGGACATAGTGATGAAGGTTTATTTTTCCTTGCTGGGTTGAGAGAGTTATTAGAAGTAGGATTTGTTTTTACTTTTTCCTCTATTTGAGTTAGCAGGACATCAGTTGACATAGTTCAATTAAAATCTGTGGAACGTTACGTCATGGGCTGAGGAATAAATGCTCATTTTGTCTTCTCAAATTCTTTAAAAATATTGACCATGCATCCCAATAATAACAATTGTCTATTTCAAAAGATTTAGAAGCAGATGTGGTGTAATTATAAATAAAATATGTAATTATTCCATGTTCTTATTTTGTTATAACAATTGATCAGCTGATTATGAGAAACATGAAGGGGGTCTCAGCATTTTGTTTACAGTTGGTTTAAGGTATAACGTATTGATGCGGAGATCGCAATCTGCTGATGGACAGGGCCAGGTCATAAAGATTAACATTCTGATAATAGTGGATGGGATGCTGGTGGGTGAAGTAATATGTTGTTTATCAGCAAAATATTAGTCAGATAACTTGAGGCATTCCCCCAGCAGCAGATAGGATACATGCAGGATTTTATGGTTATTAATGTTCTGTGTGCTTCAACACATCCAAAAGGTCACACACAAAGTGCAAGTTCATACAGTGAAATTGCACGAAGTAAAGCAGCATTCTCTGTAATCATTACAGATGAATATAAAAGGCAACATAGCCTACAGAGACCAGTAGAGGTGCTGTGAAATTTCCATGTGGGTGCAGGTCTTCATCTAAGAAAATCATTTGTTTGGGTGGGTTGGATGATTTATGCTTAATGTTAGAGCGATCGGTGCATCACTGGGGGCAGTTGTTGGGTGTGAGAAGACAGAGCAGTCAATAAACTAGGCTTTTCAAACATTGTATATCACCACAACCACAGGAGGTTCTTGACAACAACATACAACCAAACGAGCATTAAAATGTAAGGTTAATAGGTCCAATAGTGTGTGAGATTAGCTGCAGACAGACACACACACACACACACACACACACACACACACACGCTCCCCTCAGACTATGCATCATTTATAAAGATGTGATTAATTTCTAGTTATCAATATTGTATAGACATCCACAGTCATTACATTGTTGTGTGCAGGCCTCATGTGAGTTGCCGGACTCAGAAAGAAGATTTCGATTTGTGTGAATGTAAATTTTGATTTGAGCGAGGCCCAGCATGTGATACTGAAACCAGCAATAATTGTTCCAAGGGTTTGCTGGCTAACAGCAGTTGCAATTACAGTGACAACAGGCTGCCTTAATAAATCAGGGAGTCTTGTGCCGAAGTGTATTCTCACTGCTTATTAGAGACAGATGAAATGAAGAAGAACATTATGCATTACCTGGAGTGCTGCATTCTGAAATACCTCCCACTTCGTTTGCTGTGTCACACACACACACACAGCATACACACCTACTTATTTCTTTTCACTCTCATCCTCTCCAGACATAGCACCGATTGATTAGATATTGAAAATGGTCTGTCAGCTGGTTTTGGAGTGGTACTCATCTGATAATGAATGCAACACTTCGGTTGGGAAATAATTATATTAGAGACACAACTTGGTTCTGCTGTCTTGCTCTCTCAGTGTTAGCCCTGTTGGGAGACAAAGTCATGCGGTAACACAGCCCACCGCTCCAGCTGGACTCGTCGATGCCCACATTAAAGATTTCCAATGGCCATGCCCACTTAATCTAACTCAAAATTTGCTCTGCCGCCAGCTACGATGATCCACTCAGAGACAGTTTCAGAAAAAGTGCAACGGTGGAGAAACGACAGTGACAGACACATGCAAAGTCACCTGATCTGCAACAGCACGGGCCAATTTGTCCATCCTGGAACCAGCCTCTGCAATCTTCTTAGCTGCATTGATCACATCTGAGGAGTTCTTCAGGGGGCCTTTGCCTCTGGGAAAATCCAAGGAGTGAGAAAGAAGGAGAAACACAATGTGGGTGGAGTTGCAGAGGCAGAGGGCATGCAGTTTCCCGTTGAAGTCTGAGCCCACCCCTGTGTCACACAGGCTTGTGCAGCAGCTAATTTGCTGTGGCTGGCAAGAGGAATATCACAGGAATATTTCTATCAAACAATAATATCAGATTTTTCCTTATAATGTAAACAAATAGAGTATAACATTGGTCCTAATGATGCATCATAGAAGTGAAACAATAAAGGTTTTTGGCCCTAATGATGCATCATAGAACTGAAACAATAGAGATTTTTTTGAGAGCAAAACAGCAGGAAATAAAACAGGAAAGGGAAATAATGGTAATGATCTGAGCATGTGATCTGTGCTGTTTCCTTGATTTGCCAACATTCTAAAAGTTAATGTGCGATGTCTCATTTTTTAGTCAGTGATAAGTTGAAATTTTCACTCAGTTTGTTCTGAGTTACTGGGGTCAATGCCAAGTAATAATGGCGCAGTCACCACACCACAGCCATAATCGCTCATGACTAAACACTCATGGGTCTGATTTTTATTTATTTTTGGTTTGTATCAAGCCCTAAAATTGTGGAGTGTATCAAAACCCATACACGAGACAGACTGCCATCAGTTAGGCCCTTTCCCTGATATGTTGATCCCAGATGGGGGAGATTGAGAGGAAGCTGCTGGCTTTTAATAAACATAAGCAACAAGACTCTTAATGCAAACAGATTATCTATTACATTGTATCTCTGAATCGTAGCATGGCTATGCAGTCTGATCAAAACAAATGTCATCTTGGTCAATTTGACGTGAGTTACCGAGTAAATATTGTTTCTCAGAAATCCCACTTATGCCTTTTTTTTACCTGCTGCTGTATTGTTCTTTCTAAAAAGAATAATAGATAATAAATTGCTTGATTTGATGACGCACAGTGAATTATTACCTCTTGGATTTGGTTATATAGGCTACTGTATTTTTCTGTTTTGATCTATTCTCACACTTTCATCAATCTGTTTTCACACACTGGGCAGTTGTGCAGTGAAAAAAACCCTGATACCAACTTGATGCTAACAGCACAGCAGTTAATGGCAGAAAGACAAAGTTAGCGACGAGCTGGTGAACATTTGGCAGCTAAGAAGCCACTCGTGTCCCTCTGGAGTTTGTACCTGCTACATGTGTAAATAAGTTAACTGTCTGCTTACAAATTAGCTGTGTGAAATTGAAAGTGTGACAATACATCAGCGTCCTGTTAACAGCTTATTTCTGCTTTCAATTGGCCAAAAAAAAAAAAAAAAACAACCAAAACAAAATCACATTTTTTTGCTTTTGTACCTGGTGAAGTCTGTCATCTCCATCATGATCATACACATTTGCTTGGCCAGCACGATGATGTCATTGCCGTTGTCATCCCATTTGGCCACCTCTGCATCCAGCTTGCACTTCTCCTGTCTGAAGCTCTCGACCTGCTCAGCAATCTTGGCCTTTTCCTCCTGAGGAAGCTGTGCCATGATGGCCTGCAGGCAACAGGAGACGTGCGGTGGAAAACAAAAGCATTAGAAAAATTGCAGGGGGGGGTGGTTGCTAGGGAGTAAATTTGAGTAGAATTAATTGGGAAGATGCCTCAGAATGAGGGAAATGCCAGAGGAGAGGAATTTAGGTAAGGAAGTAGATAAGGTTTGGGAGTAGAGAATGATAGGGAAATGAGGAAAGGGGCGAATAAGAACAGGGATTAGTTTTGGAGGAAGAGAATAAAGGAAAGAATATAAAGGGGAGAGCGGTAGCACCATTTTCGTCTCCCTTTTAATCCGCCCTACAAAACTTGAGCATTAAGTTTGGAGTCTGACTACCCCTTCCCCTGCTTCAAAATAAAGTTCTAAACTTTACGTTTAATGACTGAACCTTTTCAAACCCCTTGACATCTTATATCCATAAAGAGCAAATCCATTTTTGCTTTCATTTTTTTTTCCCACCGCGGCCTTTGGGGGCAGGTCCAAAATGGCATAAATCTTGTGGCAAGGTCACAGGCGCAGTAAGTACCCGGTATTATTTGGGAGATAAATGTATAATTACCTCGCTTCTTAGACCAGAGAATGAATAATGCATTTGTTCAACATTATGTCAAGGAGGTGAGATGGAAGGAAGAGTAACCTGGTTTCCATTAGGTCGATTCGATTGACTCTAGAGGCAGTGGGAGCCAACGCGTACAGTGAAAAAGAAAAGTCACCATTGTTTTTTAACCTCATCTATTATTGACTGTCCTCCAAGAATTACTATTCCTTTAATGAAATAATCGCCCTTGTCATTTTCCCTCTTCCTTAGGCCCTCTCTCACAGCCAAGCTGGTGTGTGGGGAGGTGTGCGGGGTGAGCTCAGTGAGAAAGTGCGTCACTTTGCTCACGTCCCCTGGTAGACGTGTCGGGAGGAAAATGAAAACAAAAAATATAGATGACTTGTCCTCCTGAAATTCTTTGAGAGGAAATAAGCAGGGACAGGAGGGGGGCCTCAGTGAAAGAGCGAAAATTGAAATTACAGACAGAAATCGAGAAGCATGGAGGCACAACTTTTTCTCATCAGAGGCCAACAGATGTGTCCATGAGCTTTGGCCTACTGATCACTGTGTGAGAAGAGCTTTGATGGCGGTTAGCTCGGGAAAAAAAAAAAAAAAAGAGAGAAAAAACCCGAACGGCATAAACAAACAAGCAAAACCAGCCCCCTCAAGCCCAGTGTAGATTTCCTCTGCTGCTGGTGCCAAGACACACAAACAACAGCGGGGCAGCAAATCCCATTAAACAGCGTGTGTGGTGAAAACACTGCTCACATTTAAAACAAATACCAACTTAATATGTATTTAGACTGCACAATGAGGAATAAGCCATTTAAAACACAGTGACTGATTCCAGCAGGGCAAATAGGGGCTCACTTTGCAGGTATGCTTGCACGTGTCACTATGAATTATGGGTCGCACACAGCAGGCGGTGGCTCTTGGGCCCCTGCACCAACATTTATTTAATCTGCCCATCCACAAGTCACATATACCTCCATGGGTACATGTACAGATGCTTAAAGACTTAATGGCTTTTACTGCGAAATGTGAACCAGTATTCTTCTTTTTAAAATCTTTAACAAATAAAGTACAGTCACCAGAATTTGCTTACGGTAAATTATTCTAATAACATGTATCCATCGCACTTGTTTGATTGTGGGAATAAAAGGGGCTCTATGTAACAATTTGTAGAAATGTATGTGTGGTAATCTCTTTTTATTGGCCATTTGTGAGCAGATTGTGACACGACAGAAAAATGAGACCTTCCCCGTCTCTCTCGGTTTCTTATACAAGCCTGTGGATGCTTTGTTGAAGATTTTAATGTTACCGGACCTTTAAGCTGTCAGTGCTCTGCTCACTCTCTTGCTGCCATGCCTGCCACCGCACCACTCTCAAAAGCTATGTTGCTACAGCTACTGCCAGCATTTCGAAAGGCCTGACTCCTACTGGTATTATCATGTGTCTTGTGTGGTCTGATTACAAGCGGATGATGTGAATGCATTCAAGACATGTTTTGGACACATTGAGATCTGATCACTCAGACTACATTTGGATGTGGCTCCATATGGCCACATTCTTTTTGCAGTATGTATGCAATTGTGTCCTGGGCCATGCTGAAGGACCGCATACTCAACTGGTGTCCTCTGCGCAGGCATGCATCAAACATATAGTCTAATTTCCATTTGGTTCATTGTAATACACATTGCTTGTTTTAGCTCTCTTACCTGCCAGTGCTAGCAGCAGATGTTTGCAATCTCAAATGATTTAACATACCAACTGCATTATATATCCAGACATCCTTGAAACATTGTGCAATTTTGAGAGTTGTTGAATGAGGAGAAACTTGGAGAAACGTCTATCACAAATTCATAATCACTTGTGCCTCCCGGTAAATTCAGCATTGCATTTTATACATTAACTTGTGTCTTTACTTGCAACATTCTCGGACTTACTTAAAAACATCTTTTTTTAAAGAAATTTTTGCTTTTTGAAATGCGGTCTATGACAAATTCCTGATTATTTGGGGCTTCTTGTACATTTGGCAAATGTCACACATTAAGTTCTTTCCTTGCGTAAAAAAACATGTCGTCCACATTGCCAGTGTGTTGTCTATGTACATGGGTTTGTTTGAATATAGCACCCCATCAAATTGGCCCCTCGTGATACAAGTGGAGAATTCTTGTGGTGTGGAATGAAATGCTCACTTGTGATCAGATCACTAAGGAGTCATGTTAATACCAGGTGTTAACAGTGCCTGAGTATGCAGGGGAAAGTCACAATTGTCCCTCCCCGCTCCCTACTGTGCTGTTTGTCTTTGTAGAGAGTGACAAGGTCGGAGCTTACATGCCTAATGTTAATGCAACACAAATTCTTCATTCAGATAACACTTCTTTCCACATAGTTGGCTGACTGAACTTACTTCCTGTTCATTTGATTTTGTCTTGTATAACACAATGCTAGCTGCGTCTTATTTTTAAGGATGCTTTATTCATGTTTTTCCTTTCAACTATGACCTGTTTTTAGATTCAAGTCAGTTTGAATAATAATTCAAATATTTATAAATATTAACTTGAGGACTAAAAAGGTTTTTCCATTATGACTAAAATTAGTGCTTGCGGTCTCAGTCTGTGCTTCTGGGTAGTCAGTGGCTCCCTCGCTTACATGTTCATGTTTAATGTAGCAAAAAAAAAGGTAATGTGGGCATAGCTGTACTGTAATTGCTTTCTAATCAATAGCGACACAGGTGAGTGCACTGTGCCGTGGGGCAGATCTCTCTGACCTCAGGACTAAAGTGCATTCATTAGCATCATTGTTACTCATATCACATAATCATATACACACTGAGAAGAAATGCAGTTATGGCTTTGCTGAATGCCCTTATAAAGAGTCTGATAGACAATGTGAACTGAAAATCACAGTAACATTAGGTGTGGCTATTTCTCTTCAATCAAAATGTTTTCTCCATTGTCTTCTGCACATAATAGCTCCGCTAAACCAAGACGAACCGTTCCTCCAAACAGCTAAAGGGAGCAAAAAGTCCCTTGAAACTCCACAATTTGGATTGAAAAATTCAGTTTTCTAAAATTAGGGATCAAGGGAGGTTGGGGAGAGAGAGTGAGGGATTTGGTTTGTATTCAAATTCACTCTGAAAGTGGTGTGACAAAAGAGAGAGTGCGTCGGGGAGGAAGAGTGAGCGAGAGAGGGGCTCTGAACACAAAAGAAAGCTGCAGCGCAGGGGTAAACACACGAGCCAATTGGGACGTCAAGGGAGCAGGAAGGCACTTGGTGAGGACCCCCTCTCCCTCCTCCCCTGCTCTCTAGAATTCACTTATCCCCAAATCCCTTCCCCTACTTTACTGATAACAACAAGGAGCGGGCCTTGGGAGCTTAACATAGTGGCAAATCCGGCCGAGGGAGTGCTGTGCCAATACACTGTGCGACTCGGCTACGTCTGCAGGGATTAGAGCGCTTTCCGGGTTTCTTCACCGAGCGCGGCGTCTTGAAATGACTTTAATTTGTTTCATTTGAAATAAACTGCCCAGACACTCAGAGTTCAATTTTATGGATGACCTATCAACAGTGTTATCCAATCACTGTGTTAAGAGATGTTGGGTGTGTGTTTGTGTGTATGTGTGTGTTGGGGTGGGGTGGGGGCTTTGTGTTTGTCTCTCTGTGCATCCTCTGCAGTGTGTTATAGAAGAAGAGTTTGTGTCTGCATGTTCTAATAGAAAGAGACATTACGTACAGGCCCTCCTTCCCTTGTGTGTTTTTCTTGCCTTCTCATTATGCATGTTAGCTCTAATAACTTAGCTTTATGCGTTAAGTATAATAGAAGTGACAAGGGGTGCACCACACAAGCCGAAGCACTGGGCACAAAGGCCCCTGGGACTGCCCTGGACTTGATTTTATTAGTTTCTACACTGAGATCGGGAAAGTGGGAGGGTGATATTACGCCTGTGTCATGTGTGTGATACCCGCTCACAGAAGGGGCTTGGAGGGATCATGACTGTAAACCTCAGTGTGCACTTGTCAGCTCCTATGGAGAAAATGGATTACGCTTTCTCTTGTCTGTTTGAATAGAAACACAGAGCACGAGTGTGCATTTGGCATGACCGTGAGAGGACAGCGCGCTTTATCCTGACACGACAGGCTGAGGCCGACTGGGCAGATCACCAGCGGTTCACTGCAAACACATCTTTTATGGATGTGCTTGCCTTCTGCGTGTGTAAATGTTTAGTCTCTGAGGGCATAACAGTTTCTATGAGTGGAAAAACAGGCAATATCAATTAACCGTGTGTGAGGCTTTGTCAGTATGCCAGATATAAAGTATGTTGTACACGATAATGTGCACTAAACGCACAACGAGGAGTAATCACATTTGATAACACGCTGCGATACGATGTCGTGCATTTATGTGATGCGAGCTTCGAGTACATAACTTGCTAATTAGGAATGCCTGAAGTATCATTACATTCAGCCACGTCAGCCTTTAATCCGCCTTATATTACTGTATTAAAGTAACAAGTTATGACAAAGGGACATGCTGCTACTTCAAACTGTTCCCAAGAAGAGCTGCCCACTCAAAGCACAGTCGAGTGCCAGGAAAACTAGTCAACAGTTTGGTGCTGTGAAGCTCCTTTGTGTGGCAGCGCCCGTGCGCCTAAGCTCAGATGGCCCTACAATGTTACTCTGCGGGAGCCTTAGTGGGAGTACATACAACAAACTCCAAACACTTCACACTCAGGACCCCCACGGTGATCCTGGAGCAGCTACTGCACCTAAAGTCTGGGTCTGTTCTTTTTGTTCATGTTTGCATTCCGGATTTGAGAACGCTTAACTTTTTCTGAGTTGTCTCTTAGTTCTTTGCGTTCTTCATGACCAGATTACTGAAATCAAATCTCTTCATAAATCTCACTTTATCAACAGTACATTTCATGGCTGTCGCACACTGGTGTAGAATTTTGATTATATTTTGTTTAAAACACACAGACACATAAATCCCCAATTCCATAAAAGTTGGGACGATGTGTAAAATGAACCAGGTTTTACAGCAGGGATTTTACGAAGTGAACTTGACTCCATATGCGGCATCATCCTGGTTTGTGAACAACTGACGTTTTTAAAGTAAAACATTACATATACTGTCTTTGGAATCGGTCCCTTTTATATCTAAATAGCACTTGCTACTAGTTCCCAGTCTTTTTTCAAGAGAATATTCCTCCTAAAAAGGACATCAGCCAAATGGCAAAAAAATGACCTATTTCTATATTTAAGGACCTCAAGTATGGATTATGATTCCTGTCAGTCAGGTGCAAAGGTGGACGTAATGCGATGTTGTTCCACATAATGTCGTAGGGAACAGATTGGAATGGATAGATGGGTCAACAAAGCTGTGGCCTGGACACAGGAGACTATTGTTTGTTTCCTACTGACAGCTGATGTTTTCCTTTAAAACGCTCTTTAACCCGAAAAATCTTTGGTGCCAAAAGCACAAGCTTTCCCTGATCTTAAACAAGTAGTCCTTAATCTAAAATAAACTCTGACGGAAGGTACTAACAAAGAATATTCTTCTGCCAAAAAAAAGTGCTCAGTTGTCTTTTTTTCCTTTTGTTGGCAGGAAATGGGAAACAATATATTTTGTCATTTAGTTTGGAGGACTCTTTGGCTGCACTCATAGCCCCTAATATTGAAAACTGATGCAACATGCGAGTACAGGTTGTGAGTTTCATCCAAGAGCTTAAATTTGTCTGCCACTTTTCGGAAAGCTGAAAAAGGATAAGTACCGGCAGGAAAAATAGACAGGAAAAGATTTTTATAACGTTATGTATATATAAAATACACTATTACAAAACCTCACTATTGATTAAATAAGCCCTTGCTCAATTCAACATAATGAGGGGTTTGCAGCTAATTGTGGCTAATGTGACAGACTTTTATTACTGCTGACTGATATTACAGAGTCACTGACACTTCTCCACTTCTGCTTCTGTTACACTTGATTTTTGATTATTCTCTATCCTATTAATGTTTTTGTGCTCACAGTGTCTACTGTTCAACTACAGTCATATGGTCTCAGTTTAATGTACATATTCTGAGCTAGCCAAAAGGATGAAAGGTTGCCTATTAGCAGTGCCTGAGTCGGTTATTTTTTCTAACTAATCTCAAATTCCACCATAATCAGGGCTACAGCCGCACAGCACATACATTTAGCAGCAAAACACTGCTGTTTTGGTTTTATTTATTTCTCCCTGCTTTGTGCATTACACTCCTGCGTGTGCAGACTGTGTAGAGACTCAGGCAGTATAATTTAGGCCTGTGCCACAGGGAGAGGCATTGGGCCAAGTCATACTCCTACCATCCACAATCCATTCAACATGCAACACACCGCTAGAGCCTCTGTTTTGCTGGAGGGGAGCAAGCACTGATACCCTCTTAATGTTCTTTAAGCTGGGCCCAAGTGAAAAATTGCTAATGTGCAACAAAGCTCAGACCCCGGTGATCGCGACTGAAGCCTTGGCACAATGCTATACTGTATTTTGTGTTTTTGTTTGGCATCTGAAGGGAATTTGGTAATTACTTCTTTGTTTGTGATTGCAATTTTACACCTGCCATCCCTGAACAGTGTTTATTTAAAATAATCCTGCTTGTTAGGATAATTGAAATGGACTTTCATTCTATGTAAGTGGAACTAGTTGGGTGAATTGATTGAAGTATGGTCTGGGAACAAGGGTGGGTGTTCAGCTTGCACCTCAGCACCCCACTTAAGCAATAACACTTAATTTTGGGCCTGTCGCCCAACCTTTACCCAGACAAAATAGATGTTTTCTATCTCTTCTTTTTCAGGACATTCAAGAAGTTTCAGCACAGTGGGGAAGTAAACATCCACTCACCCGAGCACTCTGTCCAGCAATAAGCTGGTCATCTTCAGTCTGGACACTAGTCCTGCTGCGAGTATCATAGTCCTCCTGCTCAAAGTCAGAGTCATCTTCCAGCTCCTCTGGTGTCTGTGAGAAATACAGACACAAAGTTAGCAAACAGTCAGAGACAGACAGACAGATAGATAGATAGATAGATAGATAGATAGATAGATAGATAGATAGATAGATAGATAGATAGATAGATAGATAGATAGATAGATAGATAGATAGATAGATAGATAGATAGAGAGAGAGAGAGAGAGAGAGAGAGAGAGAGAGAGAGAGAGACTGGACTGGAAATGGAAAAAAAGAAACATGCAACTCCTAAATTGACAGCTGAAAAGGGCAATTTTTCTTTGCATTTATGCCCATTGTGCTGGGAGCTAAAGTAACAGAGAGCATTTTCCTGTCTTGTCATTTCTACACAGTGTCTTATCTGGAGATTTAGCTCACACTGAACTCAACATCGACAGCATGATACACAATTAAACAAAAAGTCAAACCGTTGTCTTTATTCTTTAAACATGGTATACATAGACATATCAAACACATAATGAAAACAGGGTAATGGTCCGAAGAGATATGATGAGTTGATTGTGTTTTTTGCAGTACCTCCTTTCCAGCCAAATTAAAAAAAAAAATTGGTGAAACTGAAGAACACATGCTGCCCGTTCTCATTCTGTTTTCATGATAATATCTTTCTCAGAAAGATGACAGCATCAGTCAAATTTTACATTTAACTGACAAGTTCCTTTTAGTATCATTTATAACTCCTGTCCGTCACGATATGGGTGACAACTCTTTGAAAAAGCAAAACGTAAGAGTTTCAAGTATTTTTCTAACAGCTTTGGTGAGAAGGTAAACAGCCACCTAGTGTGATTGTGAGAGCTGTCAAAGCCATTTAACACAGAAATCACTAATATCTACTCAATAGTGAAAATATGATTACTCATTTATTCAATTCATTAACATCATACATCAACAATACAAAGGAGCAGAAACAACAATGCACTGTTCTAGCACAACAAACATAGGTAAAAAAAAGTATTGTCTAAGCTATATTTGGCATGTGATTAATGTTGGATGCTACGAAATGTAGTCATAATGATTTAACAACGCTCTTAATATTCGCTAATTCATTGCTCACATGAAAATATATCAAATCTCCTAAGTGAGCTACAACTCAAGAATTGGACAATATTTTGTCGATGGTCTTTATCAAGGCTGGTGCTTTTGTTTTCAATATGCACTACTCAGAAGCAAAAATTGCAAAACAAAACACATAAAAACAGGTTTATATTTTATATTTAAAAGGATTAGCAAAAGCAAAAATGTTATCTCTTTTTGCAAAAAATATTTGCACAGTCTTTTTCTGCACAATAATCTCATGTTCTCTGATGACGTATAACGTCTGATCATTGCTATGTGACTGGAATTCCTTGATGTAATTCTTTAAATAGCAATGATAGTTCTTTGATTTTTCCTTTTTCATTTCAAAGCAGAATGAAACGCATCTTTGGTCGGAAATATGCTGCAACATGCTAAATAACTGAAAAAGCTTTGGGGAGCGCGAACAATTTTTTGCTCTCTCTCGTGAAAAAAAAAACAAAAACAAGAAAAAGATAAATTTCATAATTTTTTGCATCTGCTCAAAGTAGGAGACTAAATGACTAATACGCATTTTATTGGCTTTTCTGGCAACAAAGTGCTGTCTCACTAATTGAGGTTTGTTGGTTAGCCAGCTAACTTCTACACAGGCTTGTTGATCTGATGAAGCTGGTTTACTTCCAATGGGCTACATCACCATGTTAATACATGCCAGATGGCTTACCTGCGGCAGAGTAGAAGATCAGATCAAAACATGTAAATGTGTAAAGTCATCCTTCCTACATGATGCTGACATTAAAAAAATGCCCTACATTTACAGTGCTGTCACGGGTAACCTTGCAGAGAGCACTGTGAGTTATTCTATTTATAGACTGTGAGAATGTTGCCGCTCCATAATGATTAATTATATCACAGATATAATAAATGTTTTACACAGAATCAGTGCTCACACTGGCTATAAAACAGGGCTTCTAACAAACAACAGGTTGCTAGTAGACCGTGGCCTATGGCAATAAAGAATGAAATTTACTGTGTACCCGCATAGGCTGGTAATTGATCTGAATTTCCTTCTTAGTATTCCCAACAGTTGTTAATCCACCGTGGCCTGCTGCGGTCAAGTTCTATCGCAGCTGAATACAACTTAGTGAACAGAAAATCTTTTTATTGACTCAATGAGACGATGTTTGCATTTATAAAAATACTTAGGCCCACTGTGCCTTAATTATGGGCGGTGATGAGCTGGGAAAAGGAATCACATGCACCGGATATTAGCTCCTTTATAAATAATTCTGACAATATACTTGTAATATCCGGTACTATAGTGTACTTTTCCTCAAACCTTTTCTATTAACCCATAATAGCAGGAACACCATAACTTTGAACTTACATCAATACATAATTTTTTTTTTTTCTTGTTTACTCATAAAAGCACAAAAACTGTTTATTCAACCGAACACATTCACAGTTTCTTTAGCATATATTTTTATTCATTGGTTTATTTAGATGATCACACGCCTGTCCAACAAACTCATACCATTTTACTTTAATCTCTTCATGTGAAACAACATTACCATCATTGTCTCAAATTAGATGCTTGTCAGACTTTAGCCAGCTTTTAAGACCAAATTCAAAATAGCTAATTTCAACAGCACCCAGTCCAATAATTCTGCCAAATAGGGCGTGACAACATACTTATTCCCCGACCTGTGCAGCAGTGATGTACCAAGATAGTACCACACTTAATCACAGCTAGGTGTAGGGCAGACCACACTCATGAAGGTGATCTTGTTAGAACAGCAGTCTTACAGTCTGATATTAAAAGATTACATCTAATTTAGCTTACTTTAGCTTGACTTCACTTATTTTAGGTTAATTTAGCTCTGAACTTCGAGTTTAACTTTCTGCGGGAGACAGGCTCCAAGTCAGTTGTTGAGAAAGGGAGGGAGTGCAAACACCGGTTATATTACAGTTGCTGGTCTCCAACCACTGTTCCATTCTATCTAGTGCTCTCTTCTTCATTGTGCTACCCTGCCCTCTCTATGTGTGTCTGTGTGTGTGTGTGTGTGTGTGTGTGTGTGTGTGTGTGTGTGTTTCATTGGTACATAAAGGCCAGGACGAAACTATGTTTTCGAGAACTTTCATTATAACCACACACTCTTCTCAAGACCTGCCTCAATCTTTAAACACTGTGGAGAATTGGTTTCTTAATCCATCTACTGCTCATAAGATCTGTGCTGTAAGAATTCTAAAGAAGCCATTACTTGGCTTAAGTGGGAGAAAACTAACACAGTCACAGAAAAAAAATGTGTGCAAGAGAAACTATTACACGTGGCACAAACATTTGCTATCTATAGGATTGAGTTAGACAACATAGAAAGCAAGGATCTTCCAAGTTGTTTCCTCAGAAAGTAATTGAACTTGGATTGGATTATGAAGCCAGCTGGTCCCGGGCAGTTCAAAGCTGCCTGTTTTACATTATTTACCAACATCAAATTATTTTCCATAATTAGATTTTTTCCAGAGCTGCACTGGGAAACCTTCCAGCCTGCATAAAGTTGAATAAATGAATTACATGGTGAAGAGAGAAGGGCCAGTTCGGGTGAAAAATGCAGATACTGTAACATCATAGAGCTGCTGGTGTCGTGTTGTAATGCAGCATTTCTATCGTGACACGCTGAATAATGTTCTGTCAGCTGTATAAAGCGCATCATGTGTCAGGTGCAACATCTCAAATGGGAATTCTATTGAATTTTAGATTTCAATTATGTTTTCCTTCAACCCTAGGGCAGATATATTTTTTGTCAGAAAACATCCTCTATCATTCGTGATTGCCAGTAGCACAATAATGGCTCACGGAATTGTAGCTTAAATGAGAATGAAGAGGCAAAAAACTGGACAGGTCTCTGGGAGTGTGATACATTTGTCTCATAAGGGTGGAATTCACGTGGTCTAAGAATCCAATGACAAATATTATTCAGATGTCTAATTTCAACAAAATACCCAGCAAAATACTTTGAATATATGGAGGAAGGCTGACTTAAATTACTGCACTTGGCCTTTGTCAGCATTTCCAAACAAATTCATTTTTATCAAACTCTTGCTGAGCATTTAAACCATTTCACTGTGTTTCAGTGACTGTTGTCCTTTTCCTGCAGAGGAGGTAATGGACATACCCTTATCATGAGGACAGCTTTCCTGATGTCACGGACGCCATCGTAGACCAGACGGGATGCATCAATGAACTCGTTCTCCTCAAAGGCCTGTGGGGGGTTTGTACTCAGTGCCTCAATAGCTACCTCCACTTGTTCAGCAAAACGGGGCATGACTGCAGCGTGGAAAAAGAGGAGGGGGGGAGGAAAAGAGAGAGCAAAAGAAAGATGTTAGAGTCAGGTGCAGCACATGTGTTGGTAATCTCTAAAAATGGTTGCAGGCTTATCAATCAGAAAAAGGAAAATGTTGAGGACATGATCCCAACCTTTTCATATCAAAGTTTGTATCAGCTGGGTCTCCCCTTGCGTCACTCTCTAAACTTGAGTGAGAAGGGTTAGCCTCCGTGTAAGCGACAATATGCTGCTCGCACAGTGAGCGCCGATTAGCTGTTTCACCTTGGCTTACCCAACAGGCAGATTAGCCTGTCTGTCATAGATGTGTTTGCGTGTAAGCCGGTGTTTTGCGAAAGTGCGTGTACGAGCACTTGCATGCATTTTTTGTAACCCTGTGATAAGATGGCTGTGTGCGCTTCAGTGTTACAGCACAAGGACGCTTACTTGCAAGTTCGGCCTGTCAAATCACAATGCCGATGGAGGGAAACAAATTCATCAAAGTCTTTTGAGCTGAACAAAAGCCAAGCAACAAAAGAGAAGTCCCTATTGACCATAAAAATGGTTGGTTTTGTTGTCAGTATCAATTGGCCCGGGCTCGATGGAACTCTTTGTGTGTTCAAATGAATTGTGCTCAATGTGAATAGACATTATTCAATATTCAAGAATATGGACTGAATGTTTGAATATTCAGCAGGCTACCTTTCTACATAATCTCCGGTTGAGAAAAAAAAAATACTGAAAGCAAAGTTTAATGATGTAATTTTTTATATGGACTCTGCACTGTGCCAAATTATCATAACAAAAGCTATGGTTTACCTGGACAGACACTTACCAGCCAGAGAAGGTCAGTCTTCATTTTGTGTTATCTATTGGTGCTGTTTCAAACACCACAAATGCTTTAACTCCAACATTACTTGTAACAGTGCCTTAGGCATTTCCTATAAATCCACAAAATGTTTCTATATATTTAGAATTGAGGTTAAGAGAAAGACAGGTGCAGAGAAAGAATAAAAAGACAGAGTTTTGTGATAAGCTATAAAAAAGATGCCTTGGCTGCTTTGGAAATAATCAGCAACAAATATGTATACATAAAGAGTAGATTTTTGGAGACCAGACACTTGGACAGATTTACGGCAAAGCCCTTTTGAGAGGAGAAGACAGGTCTAATGAGGACAGTCGGCTAGCGAGATGAAAAAACAGGGGAAAAGACAAATAAAGTGTGGCAGCTTGGCTGGAGAGCCTCCACCGGAAGAGCCAACCGTGTGATTTTATTATTATTCTCCACACTTTTCCTCCCCTCTTACATGCCGAGTGAGCTAAATCAATTAGCCAGTCTGCACTAAAGGTGTATCTGCAGTATACTTATTTGTCTGATATAAAACATAAGCTATATTTCACCAAACATAAAAGGCACTACAAAAAGTCTCTCCCTTTTTCTTTTCATTTTTAATTCAGTTTAATCCACTTACTGGAGAAGCGTAAAATAGGCTTTTGGGAATTGCTGGGAAGGCGTTTTAAATAGAAATATTTAAATGTTCTCCAAGCTCTTAATGAGCAAAGTTGCTGATGGTAAGGAGCAATTTCACTCATTCCAGTTGAAAAATGATGAAGGGAATTAAATGTGACCATGTAGGAATGGATTTTTTTCACCCCCTAGGCTTAAGCATAGTTTAAGTGAGAAGTTATGGAAGTACAATGAATGCTTAAGAACCGCACAGCAGAGATGGCGTGCCCCTGTGAGGTGTGTAACGAGCTCCAACCGTGGAACGTGCACAGCTTTTGATGCCTAAACCTCAATTTTGCGTGAAGACAGCTCAATAAAGACACTATAGGAGAAGAGGTAAAATGAATATCACTGTTATACCAAGAGACACCTGCATACAATCATGATGCACAACTTTAACCCTACAACTGAATGTGTCAAAAGGTGAATTTATGTTGTTTTTGGAGGATAAAGTCTTAAGTCCCCTTTTTTACGAGCATTGTTTAGACCTGAAGAACCTTATAGTTTAACTATATTGCTATGATATTGCTATTATATGCTATGTCATGGTATTCGTTTCCATTACTATGATGTGTGTCACAGCATTCCATAGTATTGTATTGTACTTCATATATCGCATATGTAGACATATCTCATTGTCCACTTTGAAGTTGCTCTAATTAATATTTATCTACTGATAAATGATAACATGACTTAAACATATGGGAAAGTGGTCACTCTTAGCTCTTAGAGATGATCTATACACTATTATCACACGTCTCAATAGTTCCTGTCAGCTGTACAGAGCTTTATAGTGTGTTTCAGGCATTATGCTGTTGTTTTGAAAGCAGCATTACTGTTGATCATTGAGCAAAAAAGCTCTAAAACTCCACTGTACGATACCTACTAAGCACTTACCATCAAATACATTAAACAAATAGCTCCTAAATATGGTGAAGCATTTTACAGCTTTAAAAACCCCCAAAACAACAACAGATTATTCTTTCAGGACTCGTTGGGGACCAAAATGAATCTACAATAAAGGAATGTGAATATCCAACTTAAATTTGTCAGGTGGCAAGGCAAAGAAGAATTAATAAGTGATATTGTCAGTGTTGTTTTTGAAGCCTGCGGCCAAAAAAAACATTGCACATTAATATATACAGGTAGCACAGTTGCAGAGGTGCTCTGCTATGAATACGGCCCTTCCACAACCTCATTCAGGCCCTTTGATCATTTTGTTAGCAGACTAATTAGCCCATTCATTAGTTGTGTGGGTTGCTAATCACAAAAATACTCTTGTATCATTACAGTGTTTTAACCACGGCCGTGAACCCTCGGGGGGGGGGGGTCACTCAATGTTTTACTTAATACTGACTGGACAGCTTTCAATTCAAGTCCACATTATGAAGAAAATGGTATCAAACATTACAGCTATTTGTGAAGAACTCTGGGAGGTGATTGAGTACTAAAACTCAAGTGATTCTGCTTGTAGTGTTTGTAGGGCCCTATGAAATCCGTTTTATTTTTTCCCAAATTCCGTTTAATTTTTTCCCAAATTCCGTTTTTTCCGTTTTAATTTTTGTGAATTCCGTTTTTTTCCATTTTAATTTTTGGGAATCCTGATTTACTCTTATTATACTACTAAAAACAGTGTGTTTTCAATGTAAATAACTCAAATGTACACAAATTAAATAGAAATTACCTTAAATTAATTGAGGGGACAAACATATTTCCTCAATACTGTACCGTACAGTACAGTAAACTGCATCAAAAATATTTTGACTTCATCATGTCTTCATACAGTAGTATATTTTGTGTTTTTATGGGTTTCATTGAATAAAAACATGGTCAGCTCTCAGGCAGATCCGGAAAAGCCTCCCAGCCCAGGCAGAGTCAGCTAAGAAGGCTGTGGCTAACGGGGCTAGCTAGCTAACAGCAGCTACTGTTAGCAGCAGTTAACAGTCACTCTGGTATTATATTCAAATAATATGAATCGGACAGTGGCTAACTCTGACGCATTACACCTTTAATTATGATTTCTCAGGTCTGCTTCCTTGCAAAACAACAGTTCACCTGACACATACAAGTCGTTCGGGAACTGCTCGGCTCTGTACTGAGGGGTAAATGTCAAGTTTCTCAGCTTTTTCGCCGACGAAGACGGAGCCGTGGGCAGCCACTTCGCCATGCTTGCAATGTTTTGACGGGAGAGCTCAGTCTGTGGGGAGGGGGGCGGCCGCGACTTGTTGTGCCACTCAGATTTGGTTCCCCCCGTGCAGTTTTCCCCAGACAAAAGTTCCTCTTCCACACGAGAACAACATTTCAGTGAAATTATGTCAAATTCCGCGATATTCCGTGTTAAAAAGTAGATTCCGTTTTAATCGGCCAATTCCGCAATTCCGTCCGCAATTCCGTGATCGCGGAAATCATAGGGCCCTATTTTTTCTGCTCTGTTCACTCCACATTCTCACCTTGGCTAAAATGTTTCACCTACCTTCTCATACTGCATTGTTGCTCTCAAAGCAATTTCCTCATCAGAACCTTCTCCTACAGTAACTCCCACCTCTATTTGCCCAAAGATTAAGAGACCGTACCTCTACTCCTTGCAAGCAATGAGTCTGCCATCTGCTTCCCATTCTGGCCAAAAACTTATTTTCCCACCATCATAACAATGGCTACAAACTTACAGAAAAGAGTGACTCATCCGGTTCAGCAACAGTGAACCGATTTGAGATATACTGAAAGAGCACTGATCCATTGTCCTGTTTCCCCTTAAGTACTAATTGCTTTCTCTCGTGTCTGTATTAATGGCCACTGATGTCAATATTGTGGTTTTCTGATTAAAGATTTTAAAACAGCTGCTCAATATTTATGGTGGCTCGCTTTAAGTCTGACCAGCCACAAAGTCTGGTTCTCGGAGCTATCATTTTGAAAGTAGACAGTCTGAAGAGTCTTAACTTCTATCTTTCAGTCGCTGCCGCACTTCTTTTAAGTGCACTTGATCCGCTGATTTACAGGCATGACATGTGGGTGGCGGTGTGAGCATGTGTGTTATTACTCACTGCAAAACCCTGGCTAAATCCCATTTACTGTGCCCCGATGTAATAACAAGGAGCAACGCTACCCTGCTTCTCTAAATGGCATACTGGACTTAGGCCATATATCAGTTTTTTAATCTACCCTCTTTGGGCACCACATTAATGATCGACTCTAAAACTTGTCCCCCCCCCCCCCTTTTTTTTTGAGGAGCAGATTAGTTCAAACACAGGGAGTTAGTGGGCAAGAAAAGTGTGTCTCAGTGAAGAAGGAGGGAGAGGGGGAAAAAAGAGAGGGAAGCCATAACCACTTTCCCATTAGGCTATTGATTTTTCTCCCTCTCAAGGACACGCTTCAAACCCGGGCCCCATGTGTGGACTGTCTGTCAGGAATCTATGGCTCAGCTTTACACAGAAGAGCCGTGCACCCGGGCCGCCTGTATTCGGCCTGGTCATAAATCTGACTGAGCTCAATATGAGGAAGAGGGATGGGCAAATTGAGAAAAGGTCAAAGGGCAGGCAGTTGTGCTGAACGTCCTGAGGTTGATGTGGAAGCTGTCAGAAAGACAGGCAAGTGGTCGCGACTGGCACGGGTGGCCCAAAGCATAAACATAGGAGCCTCAAATAAAAACACAACCAGCCTACTCAAAAACGCACACACACAGACACATGCATGCACGCACGCAGGCATGCACACCCACATACACACACACACACACACACACACACACACACACACACACACACACACACACACACACACACACATTCTCAGGCATGGGATAAATGTTTTACATGCATACCACTGAAAAAAAAAGGGAAAAAAAAGGATCACATCAATGAATTCCACTAAAATCCTTGCTCAAATCGCTTAGTGAAATCCTTGGTGACAGCTATTGATTTTTTGGTAGAGTCTAGTTAATTGGACTCAGTACCCTACAAAAAAAAAAAAAAAGTGTGTGGTCCTATATCCTTTTTTCCTTTGTTCAGCTACACTTAATCATCTTTCCCCCAGCTATAGATTTCTCCTTGACTGTGTTTAAATCCATAGACATCAGGCCAGTGAGGACAGAGTGGGGAGGGAGGCAAAAGTTCACAAGGATCAATAAGTGCTTTATGGTCCAGATCAGATGTGCATGGTAGCCCCTAAAAAAGCCAACTAGCACCACTAAGAGGGAAACAGGAAGGGGCAACACAACAGCTCTTCATCAAAGAGAAATATGGAGCCAATGAAACGCTGGTCTAACACAGTTGCCGGATCCCTGCCTCAACATCTCAATTAGCAGCCGCAATCGAGAGGCCTCGTTAAAATTTAAGATGGGAGTTCTCCTTAAGGTGGTGCAGCCAGCATGACTCGCCCATTTGCTCCATCTATATAGACTCAGCTCTCACCTTACGGTAAAGTCAGACAGGATGCAGGCCATCTTGAAATCAGCTGCTTGTTGCTGCATCCATCATCTTGTCAATTTTATGCTAGGTTTCCTGCTTAAGTATAGGATACAGTCCTACTGAAGCTGAGAAGCAGCTGGTAGAAGCTCCAAAGGATGGAGTGACACCATCTGAGTTTTCCTTTTTATTTTTTCTAGAGCTTGAATCTGGCTTGTAACTAAATTGCAACCTCACTCATGTTGGCAAGTTGCAGATGCTTGATAAACAAAAAATTGGCAGAAATGACCACCTACACAACACTTTTTAGGTACCGTTTTGAGGACTTACATTTCAAACGTCTACAACGTAAATTAATCATAATGTATTTCCTTTATAAACATCTGCAGAATAAACCAGAAGTTCCACTAAGTGTCAATTGTCTGCAGAAATTGTAACCTATCCAAAACTAAAGATTCTACGTATAAACCCACAGGTCCTCTAAATTAATGTACGAACTATACTGTTTATTGACTCATTTTAGAACAATACATAGAAGATCTGACATCCAGGCATGACATATTTTGTGTCTGCCCTCCAAAACTGTCACAAATCACTGCTAAAATTAAACTTGCTTTATGATGTGATAACACTATGAGTTACTTGGTTGGCTGTAGGGACAGATCAAAGTTTGGGTTAGAATAGGCACTTCATTAAAGCAACATTATGTAAAAATGGGCATATTGTGCAATCTGGCAACCCCCACAGTTTCTGAGTGGAACACTACAGTTATAATTACAAATCCCAGGTCTATTACAATTTGTCAGAAGTAATGTAGGTGCTAATTACAAACATAACTAATTATGTCATACAAATGTAACGTCTTGAAGTAAACTTGTATGTAATGCTGTGATCCTACCCTCTCACACTGAAGTTGCATAGTGCAGAAAAAAGTGATACTGGGGCGGAGTGACTGAGACAGAGACACCATTCACCCTTTTACAAGACACTGTACCATCAAAATGATTGTCAACCTATTATTTCAAGGTTAAAAAGTTCCAGTTGTCGTTTTGTTTTTTTCCATTAAGGGTGCCTATTGTGATTATTATTATTATCATGGTGCTTTAAGGGAATACTGTACTATTTCTTTTGTTTAAACTACTACTTGACTTTGGTTATGGGACTGTTGTTGTTATGGACCTGTCGCTAAGGTAATGGAATGATCATGGTCATGCTTTTAAAAAAACAGAGTCAAACAGACAGAATGTATAAAATGTAGTTATGTTGACACATCCATCCACCCCGGGCGCTTTATAACAACTTGAACTTGCTTCCATAATTGCTACAGCTGCTGGAGGGCTTCGCTACGAGAATGTAAACAAATGTTTTGGGGAACTTTCTGAAACGACAGGATATATATATATATATATATATATATATATATATATATATATATATATATATATATATATATATATAAATAAATAATGGTGAAATGCTGCCTGTTTGTATATATATCATGTATAGGGTCTTGCATATTGTGTATCCAGGGGCTGACTGTTGAATCTTTCACCTAATTTCTCTTTTGCATAAACAATTTAGGTATTATGCTTCTTATTTTCAGGTATTAGATTTACAGTATGATGACGTTAACTCGCAAAAAAGCGACCACATGATAAAGACAAATCAGTGGGTGATCAATATGATTCTGCAGCATTAACAGTTTTGTTGTTCTCAGTAATGCTGACATAATGCTTTTGGGGTCCTGCTGACTCTAGAAACATACTCCATGGAGGATTAATAGAAGAGCGGCACAGTTCTCCAGTCTTCCTATGTGACCAGGTTATGGCCATATGAAATTGACCTTAAATGTTCACCAGATATTGCCACTGTACTTTAACAATTAATTAACTCAATCAGCAAAACTAAATTATGCAATAATAGAGCAGAATATGCTTGAGATAACATCTAACTAGTACTGAAGGTAGTCCATTATGGTGGAGATGAGTGCCAGAAGAGGGACTGAGACAGATGGCTGCGTGAACACACGTGACTTACCTAATGCTGTTGCGCCTTTATCAGCTAGCGGGAGGGGAGTTGATTGTGTCTCTCAATTATCCCCGCAGATGAAAGTAACGAGTGAAACAATACATATAGTGTGGCACTAAATGGGCTCTAATGGGAGAGATAGCAACCGGGGGAGGGATGTGGATGGGTGAGGATAGAGAAAAAATAGAACAAGGAGGAAGTAGACGAGTGCAAAAAGACAGAATGGGTGGTCAGATTTGATTCTTGTGGACAAGTAATTACCGATTTACTTTCATCCTGTGTCTTGGTCCATCTTTCATAATGGTGCACTTTTAAAAGGCATGTTTGCACCTCCTTTTAAGGGATTTGAGAAGCTATTTCATGAAACAAAAATGTTTCAACAACAGACTCTGTCTGTTCTTTCTTTGCATTTTGACAATAAATGCTAACAAAGCAACTTCAACAAGGTTAAATTAATGAAAAAAACATGAATTATGACCCAACCAATGCTAGCAAAAAAATGAATGAACAAATCTTGCACTGGTACAAGTTGCTTTCAGGAAATAGCCACAGCCGACGCTGACAGCAGCTCTCACCTTTTCCCTGACTACTCAGCTTTTAAATATCACTGCACTTAACCCCAGCAATAAAGGCAGAAGCTTTACAACCTTAAATAGTGTTACAAACTCACAGTGTGACAAAGAGGTGATTTACTGACACATTTTTTCCCTCAGGGCTTAGCATATCTGTATGCTGAAATCATTCAACACCAGAAACCGGTACACTTGACTCAGCCTGACTTAATTTGGCTGCTAATGTTGTACCATTTCCTAAATACGTATACTCAATATCGCATCCACTTCCTACCTGTGTGCTGAAAAAGACCTGTGAGTGCTGTTAGCGTTACTGAAATAATCACAACAGACATCCTTTATAGAAAAACAGCTCCATAGTGCTTCTAGTGGTTTAAAACTCCACAGTAAACCCTTAATGTGCCCACAACTTCACGCAACATTATGTAGCTTTTTACATTAAAACAAAAGCCTCAAAATCATTTTAATGATACAGTGTGTCTTGTAACGGGGTAAATGGTGTCTCTGTCACAGCTGTCACTTGGTCTGCACTATATAACTTCAGTGACAGGGTAGAATTACAGCGTAACACACATGTTTACTTCAAGATACAAGTTTTCAACAGATATAACACCATTGTTACCACTTTACCCAATCGCTCCATATCACTTATTTTATTTCAATTTATGCTGCTAAACTGCACTGTGCGTGTTGTTGTATATTGTATATACCTACGTTTTACTGCAATTTTTGTTACATTTTGTTACATTTAGTTACTGTTTGATTTATGTTAAGTTAGCCTTTATTTTATTTTATTTTTATTTTATTTTATTTTATGTTAGCTTATTTTACTCTAACCTTGTATTACTTCCCCACCTTTGTATTGAAACTGTTGCACAGCAATTTCCCTTGGGATAAATAAAGCTTCTTGAATCTTGGATCTCTTGAATAACATTCCTATGTATGTAGTTAGCCCCTTCAATACAAATTATCACAGAACTGGGATTTGTATTTACAACAGCAATCAGGAACTGTGGGGGGCATCAGATCATACACATATGCTAATTCCTACATAATGTTGCTTTACTATTTTAAAAGGATGATGGACCATAAATGTTTTTTCTTCCACACAATACTGGTAGATCCTGTTAGCATGCCATGTACTTTTGTGGCCCTACAGTGCCTTCTGCTTGAAAAACCTGGGAAACCCAAAAGCTATATACAAGTATGCTGTTTAAAATCCTTTTTGATATGTACTCAATAGAACATGGTCCAAAGACAGAATATATAATGTTCAACTTCATTGATTTTTGTAAATATATGCTTATTGGTTGGGATAGAGGAAACAGATGACTGGGAAAGTTTCGGAGTGCTGAAAACACACCTGTTAGGAAGATTCTGCAGGTAAATAGGTTTTTTGGTAACAGGTGATAGTATCATGACTGGGTAAGAAAGGATATTAGTACATGGGATTCAGGAACACATGCACACAAACCATTGTCGCAAAGCACAGTGCTGCAAATCTTTTCATTTATGTTTTATGTTTTACGCAGTGGCCCAACTATTTTGGAATCTATGTTCAATCCTACGAACACAGAGCCAACATAACACCCAGGCTTCCAGCACTTAACACCACTCTAAAAGTTGTCTCTTTACTGCCTCCCTGCACCCTTACACCCCCGTATAGTGTGAAGTGGTTCCAGTCAAATTTTGGGGGACAATCTTCACTGTAGGTGTGACTGAGATATGTGTTGTCTGAGCTGCCACAGAGATAAACTCAGGTCTCCTGGAATGTGCCATGACACAGGAGAAGCACAGTGACAGAGAAAGAAAATAATAGATGAAAAAAGGTTGAGAGGCAGATGAGTGAACAGGTGGCGACCAGGGTTTGTGTTAGAGCCAAGACACTGATCCAAACTGTGGGACACTGGGCATCCAGGTAATTAAGGTGCATCTATAAGTCACTGACCAGACTGGGGAGCTAATGTAAGTGCTGGTGTGTGTGTGTGTCTGTGTGTGTGTGTCTGGGTGGGTGTTGCACTACTCCCCATGAAAGTAGCTTGCCAATTTGCGAAAGGATTGGTTCAAAATCTGTGATGCACAATACAAGGGTGAAGGATATTATGTTAATCTTCACAATACATTTTTACACATTACAACTGTGGCTCCTTGTGCCACACCACCTTTGTGTATAGAGCACAAACCTGTCTCAGACAGGAGCTTGATGGACTCCAGCACACGCTCAGTGTAGACTCCAGGCTCGTAGTTCTCCATCTCAGCATTAATGATGTGCACCACACGAGCGGCTCGGCCCCGGATAGCTCCAGCAGTTCGGTCGAGAGTGTCCACGTCGCCCTCTTGCAGAGCAATTACACATTTGTTGACATCTTCGAGGATGTGGTTCTCTTTGGAGGGGCAAAAAAAAAAAAAAAAAAAAGGACAGTGAATGGTGATGGAGGGACCCAGGACTTTCTTTAGCTAGAAGAAATAATGTTTTGTTTCAAAATAATATGTTTTCCTTGTAAATGGAATGTTTTCAATATTTTGTGTTGATGTTTGACATTGTAAATTGTCTGTGCAAAAATGTCTCTCTGAATAGAAATGAGATGTTTATATAGCATATAATTCTTAGCAATTACAATTCTGTTTATTCAACCATCTTGTTCATCTGCAAAACATGCCAGATCAAATGTACCAATGCACATTGTCCCTCTTATGACCTAAACAAATGGTACAAGAGATGTTTTGCTGAAAACAAAAGTTAACAAAAATTACCAACAGAATAAACCAGTTTTTACATAATGACATGTATTGTGTTGCTGAGATTTGTTGAAGTCTGCATGTTAATCAGCTAGCCCCAACTCATCTTGGTCCAAAGCCCCTGGGCTCGGGGTGAGAACACCAACACTTCCGTGATGCTCCGAGAGCTACCAGTCCGGCCCACTAGAGGCATGGCTAACTGAGCGATCGAGCTAACTGGCAGCTAGATTTAGCTTTTACTCCATTAAAATGCTGCCTGTTTGAGTAAGAATTCATCACACATGGTTAATTATATTGCACCTTTAAGTAAAAGAAACTACTTATAGATTAATATACAGGTGAATGGGAGCAAAATATAAATATATAATAAATATAAACAAAATACAAGCGTGCAACATGTAAAAAAAAATAAATAAATCTTTGGCTTCCAGTTTATAAACTTTAAAGGGACAGTGTGTAATGATTTAAGCAATTTATTAACTCAAATCAACGTCTTCGTTCATAAGTAAGTCCTCATTGGTGTACAATTACCACTGCCAACAATCTGACTTATCCTCCTGAGTGAAGAATTACCTATCTGAATATACAGAGCACGGGCAAGCTCTATGGAGGCCGCCATGTCTTTCCGGTTTTAAAAAAACTATGGACTGCCGAGAGGGACACAAAGCACTACGTAGTACTACGTAGTAAGGCTAAACGCGTTTTCGCTCAGAGCCAGCTTGACTGCGGAACTGAGAGGGAACCTCAAGTTTTATAGCCTTAATAACTAACTACATCTTTACCTCATTACTTGAATCAGTAGAAATACTCGACGCTGTTGGGAAAGAGTCCATATTTTGAAAATGAGTTTCTTGTCCGTCAGGGCCACTGTAGCTTCCGGAACGTCTCCAACGTCTTCAGAACGGGAGGGGTGAGCAAAGGAGTGTTGCAATGTAGAACCTCACAGCTAGATGGCGCTAAATACTTGATATATTACACACTGTCCCTTTAACTGTCGTATGTCTTAACTAGTTTTGTTTTTCACATCAAGCTGCCACAGAGAAATCGACTTGATGTTTACAGGAAATAAAATACATTTGTGACATTTGTTAGTCAGTGAAATTTAGGGCTCATCTTCTGTATTAGCTAATCTGTAAAGAAAATGTGATGCATTGCCTCATACCTGAGACGGACAGGAAGTCATCCACAGAGGTGATGTCATCCACAGCCTCAGTCAGGATGCGCACCTGCTTCTCCCACTGATCCTTGAAAACATCCATGTTGTCCTGGGCCACCTTGCTTTGGGGGCGGGCTGCCAGAGTGAGAGCAGCATTGATAACCTGGCATGGAGGACGGGTCAAAATCGTTAGACAAGGTTTGTGAATAACAACACATAATGTATTATCATGTGAAAGGGTAAGTCTGGCACTATTCTATTTTTTTTTCACAGGGAACAAATCCCATAAAAAGAACACTATTGTATATGTTTAATAAAAAAAGAGAAAGAAAAAAAGCTAACTAATCTAATGAAACAGCTGGCCCCTGTAGTCTTTGGCAAACATTTCTCAAATAGGAGTAAAAAGTGCATATGTTAGTTAATATTTTCAGCTTTCACTTTAATGCTCTAGTCACTATTTACAGCAGCAGGGTGGCATATGTGGGAATGACTCAAACTACACTGTCCATGTTTGTCTTAATAAAGACATGCCTCACTCACTGAAGTAGTTCAGCCCAATGAATGCTTGAAATAGCTTTCAGATAAGATGAAAGTGACAGACTGCTATGAGAGTAATAACTGCATTTGCATTATTGGATTGCAGGTTTTAGTATTTTTCTGTTTAGTATTTTTTAGTATGTTTCTATAAAACAAATACTGAATACCATCAGACAAATCCCTGAGATGCACTGTCAGTAACCAATGTCGTGTTAAAAAAAAAGAACAGCATCAGGAGAGGAAGGTTATCTTTTCCAAAACCTACCAAGTATCCAGACTTCAAGTGTCTGATCTATGGAAGACAGAATATTTGGCCTCAAGCCAAAGAAGATCAAAACATCACAGGGTTTTAAAGTCCTGAATAAGACAGACAAATTGTGTCCCTATTTTCTTTTTCTTTTTTTAGATTATTAACACCCCACTGGAGACACATCACATCAACAGACTTGTACTTAAGAACAGGCAGTATTAATCATATCACTATGACAGCTGGCATGTGTACTTCAACCAGAAGTAGCATTACTTCTTGTTCTTTAGACATCCTGCTTTTTAGATTTAGTTTAAACTTAATTAATCTGATGTAGCAAAAGAGACACTATGATCTGGACATGGCAGTTGCTGAGGTTGTGTGTTTTCCTGTGCATGTGCAGTTTGCATGTGTGAAGATAAGGGACCACGACTAGCTCTACCCAGAACAGATGGAAATATTTCTCTTTCTTCCACCCACTCTTTGTTCCATCTTCCCAGCCACAAAGTCTGTGTCTATTGTGTTTTTTTTATTTAATCTGTCTGAGTTGTGCATTGCCAAGAGGTATCAGGAGACACTTTCTCCCCAAGTTTTCTGAGTAGGTGAGTCTCAGCAGGTGTGCATGGTGGGTCCTGCATGTTGGATCCTGAATCTTAAAGTCAGCCTCCCTTCTCCATCTCTCCTCCGCACTACTGTGTTGGGTCACGAGTGAGTAGGGCCCACTGTTAACCTTGGAAACAACCGATCGATTTTAACCTCCTCCTTTGCTTGCATTCTGTGAAACAGTACTACAAGGTCCACCTACACATTATTCATAGTTCTTCCTCACATTCTGCCGACTGATTTTTTTCTGTTATTTCTAGGTTCTCTGATTTCTCAGAACTCTCTAAAGATACCCATTTGAGGGGAATCTGGAAGAATTAATGATAAAAAAAAGACAATATTATGGAAATAAAATGCTTTTTTATGTCCTCACCTGTGGACATAAGCTGTCAATTTGGGTGGCAGCCATTCGAACCAGCTTCACACCCTCTTCATTGTTGGAGATGGAACAAGCCAGGTTGGCCACCTGAAAAAAGAAGACAGCAGAAAAAAAAGGTATTACAAGCTGAATGCGTTTTCCTGAAGGTCATAAACACAAACAAATTTTTCCCATTCCTGCACAGGCAGACCCCCCACTGTAAAGGTTAACTTTAAGGCTGCCTAAAATAGCCTGAATAAACATTGAAACTGTTTTTGGTTGTTGCACATTGTTCCTTCTGTTTCATGAAGGGTTTATAATGACAGTGTTTATAATGTTTGACTAAATTGACAGTCCACATCCTGTCTAAAAATGTCAACATTTTGTTGAAAGGAATAAAACAATTTTACACCACGCAAAGCACATATATGCCAGTTTTGCAAACACCAGCTCAAAAAATAGGCAACTGACATATTTCCAATTGCCAGTAGATGAGTTTGCCCTCTCTGTTTTGTTTCTGGTGTGTCATGAACGATGACACAAAACACCAGAAAAAATGATCATTAGTAAAAAAAAGTCTTGGAGGCTAGCGATGATGTCATAATGGTTATCTTTTACATTGGTTTCTCTTTGAAGCGTAATGCCAACTGATCAAGAGACCTCCTCCAATGAATGGAAAACTCAATTCCTTCGCTCAAATGTGCATCATATCATTGTGTGTGTAAGTGAGTTTCTATCCATTGTGAAAGGGGTATTGGACTAATCAAGTAAGTATCATCCTCTTTTTGTTAATGTCCCCTCTCTGTATCTCAGCAAGGAAACAGTGTCAACAGCGTTTACGAACCCTCACCATATGGGCATGGTAGCTTGATCTATTACTTGCTATCTTTTAGTGTGTAGAGTAAGAATACAGCAGATACATACATAAATACAAACATACATATATATATACATACATACATACATACATACATATATATACACACACACATCATACGTATATCTTTATCTTATTTATTTTTTTAAGTTTGATCTTATTTCTTTGACTGTGAACCCCTTTGTGACTGATGTTTGTGAAAGGTGCTTTATAAATAAACTTTGCTTGCTTGCTTGTTTGCAAGATACATCCCCACTGTATATATGTATAAATACAGCTCATGGTATGAGTTTTGTATTGCCATTTGTGCAGAAAGGGAATTTGAACATTTGTCAGAGAAAAATCATTGTTGAGGGAAACAATGCACTAAAGGTTGGAGTCCGCTCAATTTGTTGCCTCGTCTCTTGCAAACAGTCGATGGCAGAAAATAGCCAGCATCAGATCACATGACACAGGTTCATTTATGTGCTGGACAGCTGGAAGAAACACATTTGTAGATGAGTGGTGGATGACACAGATGTTGTGGCAGTCCAACACTAATGCGTGGGAACAAATGCCATGCCAAGTAACATAGCAAAGGCAGGGACATGGTGCTCAGTTGCCGCAAGGTAATTGGATTAATTCAGATCCAAAAAAATGGCCAGGTTCACACAATATGAGCACAGGAAGTCTTACTCATTAGGCTGACATTTCCAGCATGCCGGTGATGCACAACTAGCATGCTTTAATCATGACGGGGCTTGGTGGTGCAGAGAAGTGTTTTATTGTTTGATTAAGGTGCCAGATGCTTTTTATGTATGAAGCAATCCTTAGTTTGATTTATGTGTTTCTATCGAGGTACTTGATAACATGTTTCAATCTGGCTCCCATATTAGAGACACAAGAAGCATCATAGTCAGTTGTGGGTTTGTCATGCTAATTTTGGCAAAAGAGCTACTGAAATGAATTTGTTAACAGTTTATGTTTCTAAACTGCTTGTATTGGACTGATGGCATTTGAAGATTTTGTTATCTGGCATGCAGGATATCATGAAGACTAAACAGGGATTGAATCATTGAGAAAGGTTGAGAAAGAAATATTCTAAAGTCTTCAAAATATATTAAACCAACTTTTTTTTCTGGCAGAAACACACTATCTGCTCTATTCCCATGTGAAGTCATCACATTTTTCCACAGTATCACTTTATTTCGCAGTTAATTTTCATAACTCCAAACTCTTTATAATCCAATACCATCCTTAAGTAAATCAGATTTGAGCATGAGCCCAAGCTTTGAAACTGAGCTAAACAGACACATGCCTGTTGGCAGCAAAAGGTGCCACTCTATATTAGCACTTCTAGCGCTCACATGTCACTGTTTGAGGCAAATTGAGGTAAATCAAATTTGTGTTAGAGGACTCTTGCTTAGAGCTCTGTCTCTTTACTCATGACAGCAATGAGCACATTGATGGATTGCAGTCCTTTATGTGAAGCCGTGTGTGTATGTGTTTAAAGCGTGGTGTGTGTGGGTGTGTGTGTGTGTGTGTTTGTTAGAGAAAGAAAGAGAGAAAACCAGAGTGTGATTGAGAGTCTGTGCTCCACTTAGAAGCGAGTGGCCGCTGAGATTTGACAGTCATAAGAAGCAGAATTGAAAGGACTATTTCAACATAATTTAAGTTCCTGCATTCAATTTCTGGTTTACATTACTGTAAACTTAACATAGAATTTTCCTGAAACTTTATTGAGCTGTGACATATTTGCAATTTTCTCCTTGACTATGCAAAGTAAATTTGAAATGAATGCACTGTAGTTTCTACGAAATACTCAGAAAGTAAAGAAAAGGATAGCCAGTTGAACGCTTACAATCCAGTTATATTTCTATTTCTACTTCACAAAGAATGCTACTTTGGTTTTTTTCTTGGTTTCTCACCTACAGAACATTTGGGATTGCCTATCCTGTCTGATGTCTTCACAGCACACCTTAATATGAGCGTGTCTAATATTGTCAGGTTGGTGTTGTTCCTTGATCATAATTATTATCATAATTAATGTTGCTCCAGGATCATCATTTCAACTAAGCAATAGAAAATGCTTTTAGGGCTAGCTGTTGTGGCTTAGTGGGTTACTTACAGGGCTCATGCTCAATCCTGTTTAGAACATACTGTTCACTTATTATTTTCAGTTTCTTTTTTCAGTTTTCCTGTCACTCTTTGATGAGGATGAGGACAATAAAATAACTTGCTTTGGTGTAGGAAAACATGGTTTGGCTTCAAATAGACAATTTCGCAATGCTAGACATGCATTTGAAAGGATAACTTCTCTAATGTTTGTATTTTTCTGCTCTGACAGTTGACATTCTAAAAACATGATTGGTCAGTTTCGATGACAGCCCTGAAAGGGCCGGAACAACACAGCGATAGCAGATCACACTTTTAGTATGGCTTTGTAAATGGACTATTTTGAGCAAGCTCCCCGCATTCTATTTTTGTCCTATTATAACTTGGAGTAAATGTGTACATTAAAGCTGAGTTTAAATAACACAGCATTTATGTGCCCTTATTTTCTCTGTCTCGGTAAAGTAACAGGCTTTCAAGAAGTAGGACAAAGGTACAGCTTTCCATTTACCTCTTTTTCCAATTACTGTATAATTGCAGTACCTGCCCAGTAGAAAGTGAGCCTCGTCTTTTTCTCTAGCACTGCTCATGCTCAGCTGCCCTCTGACAGGGGGCCCATGGGATGCAAAAGGGGCAGAGGGCTTTTTGGAGGCTGGAAACATGCCCATCAGGCCCACTCCCTCTTACCCAACACAGAGAGCTGGGCCAGGGCCAGGGATGCAACATCCAGCCAAAACTACTAATTGCAATTATCTAAGGAAGTGCTTCTCCTTTGAGTTTTTTTTTTTTTTTTTTTCTAAAGAGAGGAAAAAAAAAACAAGACAGAAGGTTTGAGACTACGCCACGCAAGCCTAATGCTGATATGGTCAAGGATGTTGGAACAGAATATGCAATTCAAAGAGTGTTGCATGTGTGTGTTTGCATGTGTCTGTGTGTGTGAGAGAGGGAGAGAGAGAGAGAGCAGTTGAGAGAGACATCCCTGCTGAACGCCCATTCTTCATTTTAGCCTCGAACAAAGAACTATCGATTTTGTCCTTTTGCTCTGCCCTGGATAATCACTTCAATTCTAATTTGATGAAGGTTTCCACTGCACTTGGAGAGATGGGCATTCTCATGTATGCTATCTAAATCACCTAAATGGAGCTGAGTAACTGAAAATAGATCTGATAGTGTCATTTTTGCCCATTTTTTTTTGCCAGAGGGTTGTTACTGAGAACCTCAAATCTATTGCCAGGAAGCACTGAGGATGGCAATACATTAAATAACATCTTAACAGGCTGTGTTCATTGCTATTTAGCATGGTCTGTGTACAATGCACACGATCAGTTTATATCCATGAATGTCCTCTTTGTTGTACCTACTGTATGCTTTACTCCTACTGTAATTTCTAATAATTCCTATTAAGTAATCTTTGGTCATTATGGATGGAGTGATTATTGAGTGGCTTGGCCAAAGTGCAGAAAGGCTAAACCAAAAGGAACACTTTCTCTGCTTCAGTCAGGACGGTTGGTGACTGCCTAAAACATGCGATTTCTACAGGCATTTCCAGCAACACCTCACAAATCCCCCTGCCGGTCACTTACAAGTTTGACAAGCAGAGCCTGTGTGATCAGAGGTGCTGGGCACAACCTCTTCGCCCCAAGAAAAAAGCAGGAAGTGGACTTTAAAAACAGAGGAATAGCAGTGGAAGACGCAATCAGTGCAGATGATATTTTAAGTAATGTCACAGAAGAAGAAGGCACCTCGATCTATTAAAAGTGTGTCTTCTGGATGTTTACTCGTTGCAGGGAGGGTGTTGCTTTATTCGGCTTTATTGACATGGACTTAAGGGTAATAGGACTGGAAGGGTGTAGTTTATCTCTTTCAAATGCACTAAACAATAAAAACAATCTCTTACTACAAGAGCCAATAGTTGTTTTTTGTGGCCAATGCTGATACAGATATTATGGGGTAAAGCAGCCAAGTATGGCACGGCCCAATTTGAAGTTGGAAAATCATCCAGGGGCCATCCACGCCTTTTACCAAAATGTGTTTCATGCGATGCCACCCATTTACCTTAATCTCTACTGTTGGGTGTACATTATGATCGGTAGGTGGCACACAAATCAATGGGAAACAGACTACAATACAATATCGGATAGAAATCAATAACACGTTAAAAAACTACCTTATTCTATCAGTTCTGATTACTTTTTAATTTAAGTATTTAATCATTAAAATGTTATTGCAAATACTTAATTAGAGAATTTAACAAAAAAAACAAAAAACTTTCGGAATCACTGATTGAAAAAATTCTGCTATTGCTATTTTGGCGGTGTAACTGTGTAGACATCCATTTTTGCAGTGATTCCTCCAATGTTCTTATCGAACACTTGTGACTCAAATATGTAAGACAGGCAGGATATTTTGTAATTAAACAATAAACTTCACTTCTAAAATGACTGAAAAATCAAACTTCACTCTGAATTCAATAATTACCCCCGGCATCTTTTTCTGAATTATACTCTCTATAAAAAAAGTTTTCATATTGCCTCATATCGGACATTAATATGGTGATACCTTCATATCTGTGATAGGAATATTGGCCGCTGAAACATCAGTTGGGCTCTACTAACTGATCCTTTGTGGCCTCTCTACTGCTTGTGCACACACATGAGCACCAACATGCACTCACACGCAGTAAATAAATCAGTCTGTCATCATAGGTTTAACAGAACATGTAACAGGGGAATACAGTATGCAGACTGTGAAACAATTACAGACCTGCCCTCACAAGAATATGTCTGTTTGTTTTAGTTATGAGCTGTCAGCTCCCTGCTGTGACGCCTGTATGTACTGCATATAGTCCAGAGCTGACACAAACAGGTGAGGGTGCGTGACATTAGGGTAACGCCAGACGTCAAGGTTGTGAGAAGTTTAAGTCCATGGGGGATATCACGCAGCAGGAGTTGTCGACCTTCTGTGACTGACTATAAACCACGCCTTTGAAAATCAATCCCTATCAAGGAGTGAAGTGCGTATTGTCTCAGGAAGAATGCCCACTGGGCTGGGGACGACATCAAAGGAATGCCAGACCTTGCAGCACATTCGAGAAGAAAAGTGTGAAATAACAAAAAAAAACAAACAAAGGCAATGGATCTGCAAGCATGTTCGCCATAATAATGGGCTGTAATGTCTGTTCTACACCTGACATCCTGTCCAGATGAAGGCAGTTCTTTTAGTGGTGAATCACTCATTTTCACTACAAAATGACAGAACATGTGTTCATATGAAGTGACAGGGACTGCCATTTGAATAAAACAAGAACACTGCAAAATATAATGGAAAACTATTAAAAGACAGACAATTAAACAAACTCTCATTATATTGTATGGTGAGGATACAACATGATTATGATTTTGATCAGAGAATGCTGTTTAATTGCTCCCTCTGCTACCTTTTTGTCACCCCCACCGTCGCTTGAGAGACAAAGTGGACCTAAATTGCGAGTGACTTTAATGCACTTAGGAGTTCTTTCTACACTTCCTAACTCAGAATGGAAATGAGTTTAAGTCACTGTTTACTAACTGACAGGTCCACTAATATGTGGCTGACTGGGATACAATCCTACACTCCTTCCAGCACAGCCCCGGTTCATCAACTCCATGCATACAGATGCAGCTCCTACCACAAGAACAGACACGCAGGCACAGACCAAGAGAGTATCTCATTATTTCTAATACCCAAATCTTTGAGATAAAGGAAGCTGCATTCAGGCAATCGGTGGTTGTTAGAATCATCTTTGTCTTTTCTTAACAGGGTATTCAATATATGACAAGATGACTATATTGATCAATCACAATAACAGGAATTTGGACAACAGTTAGCTACATCTGTAAAATCCAAAGCAATCTAATACAACATCTCAGCTATATAATGTTCAGTTCTGAGTGACACTTTGACAGCAATGTTAATTATTACAATGTGTTGGACTGCATTATATTGAGAGGTGTTGCCAGTATTCTGCCTGCTCCGAGGGAGAATACATATTTGAAACAAATGTCAATATATAATATCAATAAATAATAATAAAATAACCGTATAGTTGAATAAACACTTCTTGGAAAGTTTTGACGAAAAAAACCTGTATTCGAAGCTTCATAAAGGTAGGAAATGTCAATTTCATTAGATTGTATACTTATACAATAAAGTGGCCAGGGAGTGTTTACATCACAGCCAGTGTTATCAATGGTGAGAAAAATGAGCACAAAGAGTTTAACAAACTCTTAAAATGCATTTTTTTTCTTGCCACTGTCCCCGAGTGATTGCTCATGGGGAATGTTGGGTCTATGTTAAATGAATGAATTCAAGAGTATGGTCTGGACCTGCTCCAATTGAAACATGTCCTGACAAATCATTTGTTGTTAATTGGTGCCCTAAAACTGACATGACTTGCCTTAAAAAGCATATTAAACATATTATAATAGTACACACACATGCATATATTTCATATACTGTTCATCATTATTAGTCATTAATTTTTCTCTTTTTTTGGAAGTGGTGTGCATTGGTCTCTGAAATCATTGAACAAACTGTATTAAAAAAGGTAAACAAAACTAAACTAAAAGCACAATATGACTACAAACTACCTAAAATGAAATGTGTTGCATGAAGAAATGACTGCTTTCATTTACCATGATTAAATCCATTATATCCACGGTTTTTATTCTGTGCTGATTAACATTAAGTGGCCAAGGTGTTCAGGTTAAGACATCAGCAGAGGTCCCTTGATAGCAACATGGAAGTTCACTGACCCGATTTCATACGTCAATGATTCCTTAACAAAGCTGCTTCTAGCTCATCCCCAGCAAATGTACATCACCTTCGACCAATCCTTTACAACAGGAACATGTGCCGGAGCATGTGATTGAGATACACAGCAGACGTCAGGAAGAAATGAGACTATCAACTCTGAAATATAATGATTATAGTTATATATCTCGACGTTCTTTCACTGAAAAATTACTTCCACATTAATTACCCTGTAATGTGTTCAATGCTGCTCCTCAGTGGGTTGGATGATTAAGCTTGCTTTTTGACAGCACTGCTTTTAATAGAGTGCTGCTGGGTTTACACTCTTGTATGTGTTCAATTAGACATGCATGTGGAGTTACTGTACAGTTGTATTTGGTCCTTTTCCTTACATTCAGAAATTCTCTTTAATTCTATACCTATTATTTATATTAATATTATTTATTTATATATAAAGTTGTACTTAATTAAAACCCTCTAACTGAAAACACTTGATGCTCCTAGAATAAAATGAAAAGAAATTAAAATTAAAAGACTAAAATCCGAGATCCAAAATTAATAACACACAAATGGAAACGTAAAAAATTTTGCCTTGCCCCAACTGTAACGCCACAACCATGATGCTCAGTATAACTCCACTTCACCCAGACAGACCCTGAGACAAAGCTCACAAAATAAGCAACCAATCAGTTAATTGTCTCACTATGACTTTGATGATGCAAACCAAAAAGACCTTCTATATATAAAAAGTAATCTCGGGTGCCTTGTTTCTGGCACTTCTGTGACTTAGAAATATCTTATTCATATATTGTATCAGTCTACTTTTTTTAAAAGCTTATTTAACTTTAGAATGTACTTCAGAGTTTCTAATTTCACAGTATTAAAAATGCAGTTTATTTACATGAGAATTTCATGAAAATATTAAGTGTGTCAATGGCGAAGGGATTGAGATTATAATTCAATTTTAACTATCTTACTTAATATCCTTTTTATGCTGTGATGTGATTTTACATATTGTACAACAGGAATGAATCTGACTGGCTAGTGATTGAAAGAATATTGATTTGCTGTCTTATTTTACCTTTTACCTTTATAATGTTGTTTTTTTGTGGATTTATGTAAAATACAAAAGAAGCTATGTTGGCCATTCCAAACATCCATTAGAATGCAATGTTGCATCATGAATAAGAAGTATAAAAGAAGAACGTGGCTTTAACTTGGTTCTAACTTTTTCATGCTAACCAAAAAACAACTTTGCTGCAATGGAATCAACTTTTCTTTTGTTCTCCTTATGTCGATGTGATTTTGAATGTGAGCCATGATCGAACCCTACAGAAAACAGAATAGCCTTGACAATCCCATCACGGTCTCTGTGACAACCATGACTGAGCTTGCATGAAAGGCTGACAGAGTGTGATTTACAGTGGTCGTTTCTCTGGAGCCGTAGCTGAGGATTGGGTATTCCTGCTAATACCATGGCTGGCTTCTCGATAAATATGATAATTTGCTGCAGGCTGTTGGGGAGGTGAACCAGCACTGCTAGCGGGGAGCAGTTAGAGTCGTACATCAGACAAGAGCGCGGGTGGATGACTGCACAGTTCAGACAAGTACAGACACATCAACATGGCTGCAGATGTACATAGACACACCGTCGGAAAAGCAGAGTGGAGGCACCTGATGTAATACAAGAAAGGGAATCTTACAATCTGTTTGCATCAGTCGCTACTTTGCTTGTTCACACCTTTATAGTGCTAAACGACAAGGACCAGTGACTTTTTCTTAGTGACCACATCTACAAAGGGCTTCAAAATGTGATTTATTGACATTGAAATTTGAATGCCCAAATGAAGAAGGCTATAGGAAGAGAGGATGAGCACCTAGAGAATAATATCTACTATATAAAATTTTATTGACCTCAACAAGGGGACAGGAAGAGGCAATTGAAGGCAATATAAACAAATCATAAAGTTAGCTGGACAGTACTCACTTGGGACAAGGATATATATGTGTGCGTTTATGTACTATACACGTGGTCTAGATGACCGTCTTATAGGTTCAATTTTGAGTCCTGTATGTTGGATTCACTTGGCCTCACTTCTGAAAAAGGAAGAGGGAAGAGGGGAACAAATGGCTGACTCACTCCCCCTCAGGCAGAGGGCAACTGTTCACACTTCCTGTTGGTCTTGGTGTCTTGCTGCTTCGCTGTGCTCAGGTCTCAAGGAGCAAAGGCTGGCTAGACTGATTTCTCTTCATTCTGCTACAAGCAATTGCACAGGGGTGTTAGTATCACCTATACAGTCAGAAAGTTGTGTCACCCAGGTAGGTAGTCCAGTAGTTTGTTCATCTTACAACATCTTTTTGCTCAAGATGGTACTGTAGCCACAGGGACCAGGCCACCTCTTGCACAGTTCCTCTCCCCCCGCAAGAAACAAACAAAAAAGAAACCCAAAAAGCAGCTCAGGCTGTTTCAACTGAAGTATTGATTTCTCTTTGCTTCCTCTCTCTCCCTCCCGCTCCCCCCATTCTAAGAGTGCCAGCCAAGCAGTCGGGCTTGGCACCAAAACATAATTATGAAAATGGACCTCTGGGTTGTTTCTTTTAATCTATCTGTACATTCCAGAGTCCCTCTGCAACAGAAGCTATTTAAAAACTGTTTCAGGGGAACTGAAATGTTTAACCCACTGTACTGTAAAGAATGGTATACCTATTGGTGGCGCAACATCGGTTGCTGTCTAAATGTGTAACAGAGGCATCACCTTTTTTTTTGGCCAAAATTATCAGGAAAAGCTGATTATCCAGACTTAGACAATGTATATTTAGTAGTCCCGCAGACTTCCAACTATCAAGGCAGAGTAAGATTTGAGTGCTCGGTAGTTCCTGTCAAACGCTGGCATCAATTTGCACTGTGTGGCACCCGTGACAAAGTGCCTAGAGTCAGACAGCAATTGCTGCTCCCTCCCCAACTTACAGTTCAATGGCCAGTGAAACCAAAATGACACAGCCAAAATCAGGGCCATTTTCGAGACATTAAACTCTGCAGCACGACGTGAGATACAGTAGCTGCAGTATCAGAACTGAGTCCTTTCTCAAGGTATTAGTGTCATGTCTCAGTTCAAAATGTAAGGCATATATCTGGATATATTTGGGCTCTCTTTCTATACTATTTGGTAAAACAGAAAAGGTTTTCAGCAAGATTTGTTCCTCAACAAAGGTTGTGTGAGGTAATATGACTAATATTTTAATGTTTAGTTAATGAGCATGTTTGTGATGTAATCTACTGTATATTACCGTAGTTGCATTTGGTCTTTCAAAGAAAAGAAAATGATCACCCTATTTCATAGAGGAAGAGATTTTCAGTTGATCCAAAGGATCTATAACAGCATATTCCAATCTCAGACAAAATGTGAACACGGCAAGACCTTGACATTTCTCCACATCACATCCCTCTGCCGCCTCACATCTGTCTAAGGCACAAGAAAAGCATGATTAGTCTTGTTGGATAATAGATGCAGGGAGTGGGAAAGGTCAGCGGTTGTCGGGCCTTAATGCCTCAACCTTTAAATTGGGGGATGGGTGAAGAGAGATGAAATTTAAAAGATGAGCGGAGACGACAGGCGTTGGTGGCACAGGTGATTCATAGGAATCAATAATTACTCATTCCATGTCATACACATGTGAAGCACGGTGGTGAAACGTAAACATCACAGCCCGGGGGCCTGAAAAACTCTGCTTTACATCCTACTGTCTTCGTCCAAAAAAGATGTCAGCAGAAATCAGTCATCCTCTGAAGTAGGAAACATTAAATTTGTTAAAGCAAATAGCGCTGATGTCATTGATTGTATTAGCATCACATAAGTTTGTACTTACTTGTCTGTTCTATAGAAGCCAAGTTTTCTACAGTGCATTTAGGTCCAGTAAAAACAAAATATGAGTCCTCAGAGAGCCAGGACAAATCAGATGGACTTCTTGATCTCATTTATCTCATGTACTTGTATCGAAGGAAGTCTAAATGTGCTGCCAGAAATGTCACATTGATTTCTGTGCTTTTATATTAATGTTTGTGTGATTTTCTCTCAGGTGAGAACAGGGAAGTGTGAAGACGTGAAAGGCCATCAGGCTGTGAGCAGAATTAACAGCAATTAAAATAGTCTCCATCCTGACGGCCATTGGTCCTCCTCTATCTTTGAATATTATTCCTAGTTTGGTGTTAATAAATAACACCTCATATATAATGCAGTGTGCCCTAAGCTCTTGCTGATATTTGAGCACTTTTATAAGCATAATTTCTGTGGTGATTTATAGTACACTGCAGTACACTGTGTATTCTGTCTAGCTTCTTCTCTGTACAGCGATAAAGACAAAAGGCGATAAAACAGTGAGCACATAAGAAAAGAGTGATAAAAAGGAGATCTAGAAACTTTTTGTGTTGCCTTCAGATAATTTCCTCTCCTGTCACCTCAAACAAGAGAATTCTGGTAACATTAGGATAAAAAGGAATTGCTCTAAACAATTCATTTTCCACTTTATTGCCTTTATGGAGACAAACATTTTGCACTGGAAGTGTTAGTGGCGTTACACATCTATCTTGGATTGATGTCAGTTTGACAAAATTATAACAGTAATGTCTTTGGCACACTTTTTGGCAGAGGACATTCACTGGAATAATAAATGAATCGCAGCAAGCTGAAGGACCCAGTGACCAGACAAAATCAAATTTGCAATCACTACAATCCTTTGATGCAATGGCTTTAGTTAATTACTTCATTAAGGAGAAGACATAACTTTTGCCCTGGGTTGCCAATTAATGTGAACCCTGGAACCAAATGTGTTATAGGTGCTTTTCTCCAATGATAAACTATAAATTGTGAGTCCAATTAATTTAGGATTGGTGTAATTACGCTTTGGGAAGTGAAAACTGCTACACCTATTGCTCCTTGGGGAGTAGTGTATGGACATTTCCTCAGTAAATAATGCTCACATTCCTCAATCGCCACCTTGAAAATGCTCTTTCACATAAAGAAGTCATTAAAACACGTTGCTGTCATCAAGAACTTTTAGGAAACGGTTGCCTTATGACCAGCTGGGGTTCAGCCCGTAGCGTTTAAGGTTATTTCCATAGTACAACAGACGCCAGGTTGTAGGAGTCACCATGAGGGCACATTCACAGCTGCTGTCCCAGGGGTGTTGTTGCTACACTGTGTAATTGGATATTTGTCTTAAAATTAGGCAGTCTGTTTTTCGGCTTTGCCTGTGAACCGACATTAAGTTAGGGTTATATTGTATGTACAAGTACAAATCATATCATCTTACAGGGATCTGCAATTGGCAATTTTTATCCAATAAACACTGTTCATGTAAAGGTCATGTTTTTCCATTCTGAATGACTGTAAAAAAAGATGTTTTCTTGTCTGTCTGTCAGTAAGAAAACATGTGTTTTTCTCTCGCTGCTCAGATTGAACTCAAAAACACTGCTTGTCGGTCAATATACTGATGGAAGTGACTAAAATATAGTGATTGTTTACAAGTTAAATTCTCCCAACAGTGGGGCGCGCAGGTGGTTGAGCGGTTAGAGCGCATGCCACATACGCAGCCGACCCCGGTTCAATTCCGGCCGGAGGTCCTTTGCTGCATGTCACATCCCCCTCTCTCTCCCATATTTCCTATCTGTCTACTGCTTAATAAAGGTGTCTATGCCAGAAAAAATCTTTATTAAAAAAAATTCTCCTAACAGTGGAGGCTACACTGAACAGACAGACAGCTAGATAGATGGAAAGATATATAGATAAGATAATTCCTTTCGTATAAACAGGGGTAACTAAAGAAGCTTCTGACGAGCAAACCACCAAAAAAACATTCGGAAAATGTTCCTTTTTTTTTTCTATACTTGTTTGGCATTTGTTCAATGTTTTTTTCTTCTGAGTCATGTTTTTAACTGTAAAAGAGGAAATAACACTCTATCCAGCCCCACAAACCAGTGCAGTGCTGTATACTTTCTACCTTTTATTGTCCAACATTTTATTCAAGTGTTCAAAGGCTGCGTCGATTGTATGCTCTGTGTAGTATCTCTGAAAGATCTTGACAATAGTGTTAATGGGAAAGTCACAACAACGCTCTTTAGACAAATTAATGCAATGAGCGATTCATTAGTGTCTGAAATCTAAGTTTACTGCTCACTATAGACTACTGACTGTCTAGTATGAAGACAATATGAATGAGTGAATGAGGTAATGATGTCAGAAACAGCAACGCACTTGATAATCTTTGCAACATCTACTAACAATGCTTACCCACATGACAGGTTACTGCTGCATTGTTAGCCACGTTTTAAATGCAATCACTTAAAATGATCATAGGCGATACAGCGGCCTGGCTTTGTATGACTTGGAAGTGCCAAGCAACCAGGCAGATAATCACATCATTTCACTGGTTCACTGACTGGATTCAGGAAACATATGCCCACGTTTGCCAAGCTGAGGGTGAGCAGTCGAGTATATTTTGTATGTGTGACTGGAGAAGCACACCTCAGTCTAACAAGGGAAGTAAGGTGAAAAGAAGAGGACACAGCAACAACTAACATTTTTTAATTCAGATGTGTTACTTGCGCTAAATTACTCATCAGAGCCTGCAAGTAAATCTTCTGTCAAAAACCTCTGCCACCCTGATGAAGCTGAGTTTCAGGGTAATTGGCTGGAAATGGTAGAGCAAAGAATTTCTGGATTATTTGCCATGGTAACATTTGTCTCTTCTCTTCAGCTAACACTGTTGTGCAACTTTAGTCCCCTCATGTTTTCTCTTTATTGCTGCCCCTCTTGCCAGAATTAATTCACTGGAGCAAAAACTGAATTCTAAACTGAATGAAGTGTGATGATATGAATTCATACGCTGTGGACAAAGCGGTGAAGTTGTGCTTTAAAGAAAGCATTTGAGTAGCACTTCATTTGACTGCACAGTAATTACAAAGAACTTACTACTTACTGAAGAGTTAATGAGCATACAGAAAACAACAACATGTTTGTTTTTTGTATTTTTTCCAGCAGGGAATGCTGTAATTACGGCAGTAATGTAATTATAACAGATTTTACAAAAAAATGTAAGGATTTGTTTTCAACACATGTAGAGCAACTGCATAACCAATAAACAGCTACATGTAATTAGTATCCATCTATGTAATTACTACTCCCTAAAAGAAATACCTAAATAAAACAATTTGTAATCAGTACAGTGAAATTAAGCGAAGAAACTGGGCAATTATATTCAGACATATGATTATTTTTTTTTTTGGGGGGGGGGGGGGCACACTGACCATGTCAGAGACCTGAGGGTCCCAAGAGTCCAGGCTGAGATTGCCACTGTGGTTATATGAGATCAGCAGGGGGCGTGAGCAGGAGGAAGGGGGGGTGTAAAGTGCCAAATCATCCTCCATTTGAGGCATCCTCCCCTTCATTTTCTCTTCCCCCCACCCCACCAAAAGTAAAGCTCCCCTCTGGAGAGAGAACGGATGGCTCCTTCTGCTCCATTAATCTAATGACAATGCCCCGTGACTAAGACCAGCTTAGCAGGCATTGCTCATCCCCATTGGCTTCTCTTTCACTTAGCATGCCATCTATGCATGAATGCAACAGGGGCAGTGAAAGCAAAAGAGCAGGAGGAAACAAAAAAAAGAGACACAAAGTTGCTGTAACCAATGGGCAGAATACATTGCACAGGTGTCCATGGTTACAGAAGGATGTCACATGCGTGGGCTGATAAAGGGTTTGAGGAATTGTACTTTAAAAAAAGTTTTATTTATTCTATTTTTTTTTAAAGAAAAGATTTCACAGAACCGATATCTATGATTATCAGTGTCCCAGGATGAGTGAAAATGCAGGACACTGGGAGAGAGTACAGGAAACTAATATTCACTTCAACAAATAATCTGTATGAGATGCATGAAATCAGATAATAAATGATTAAAATGTAAAATGGCCACCTTACAGAAATTGCAAATTTTTTATAAGCTATCAATGCCAGAAGAAAGGTGCTCTTTAAAATTGTAATCGTGTCTAAAAGCCATGCTGGCTTTGTGAACACCAAGAGAACTGTGACAAACTGCAACAGGTCATAATCGTGTCTTTCTCATTTTTGCTAGACAAATTAGCTCTTCATCATCAAGCGATGAAAGCCATTGCAGTGCATACCCTCCCTTTGCTGCTACTTTAACCATTCTGCATCACAAAGGAAATGAGAAAGAATTTCCATAATTATTATTTTTCTTACAGAACGAATGCACAATACTGCAATCTAGTTTTGCAGCAGTGTGATAACAGTCAATAGGTGCAGTCTACACGGAACAAAAATCACTAGCTTTTCAAAATGCATTTGCAGCACAGCTACGGCGCCGTCTCAAGTTTAATTCTAGCTGTGGGTGACTCTGATGTGATTTTTAGTTCAGTCCTGTGGAGTTGGTAGTCGAAACATCCCTTTCCATCTGACACCTCTGGGAATGTCACTGCTCCGTGGTTTATGTGTTGCTTTCTGATGACCGTAGGAGCCCAGGCTCTGTCTATGTTAGCTCGGCATATCATAGGAGAGATGTCTGCTTCAACCTAACCTCTGGGGAAATAGCGACCAGAAGTTGGCTGTCAAATAGCAGAGCTGCTGGCCCCGAATAGCATGGGGTCAGTGTGGCAAAACAGGCCTCCCACACATCAAGAGCAGGCAGGGCTTCTTGACTAAATGTATGACACTCCTAGTCAAGCTATCTGCCAAATATTCTTACCCACATTAAGATTTGATAAAACAAATCGGCTTGGGTGTGACATCGCCACATAAACCCTTTTAAACCCAGAGTGATGACTGTAGTTATTAATGACAGGAAGTGGTTCTCTCAACCCCTGAGGTCTAGGCAATTCAACTGTATTTGTATTACACTAATTAACTGTGACTAAAGCTTTACAAGGCAGGATGTTGTGACATGTGTTATGAAAGTGACACCTTGCAACCTTCTGCCAGAATTAGAAAACAAGAACTCAAAAGAGAAAGAGTTAAAAAAGCTGATGTGAGACCAAGGATTTCTTCATCAATCATATGAATGAGTGTGTGGGATAAAAAACTATTTTCTTCAGCTTGACACACTGTCAAACTGAAAAGACAGGGTTCAGCTTATTTGATAAAGCTCAGTGTACTTTTATGACGTTTGCTAATTTTGTTTGTATCCACGATGCACGTACTGAAGGCGGGAGAGCATTCTTACCTAGCGCAGCGCTTCACATTTTTCTAGTATTTTATTGAGGTTACAGTATTCTCAACTTTCCTGCACAAAGTACAGACGTCCACAGCTGTTTCTACTAATTACGTATGATTGCGTGATCGTGCATGCAGACATGCTCAACAGTCACACCACGCTATTTTGCCTAACACGCTTTTCCAAGGTGTTTTTGAAGAGGTCACGCCTGTAGCGACAGGTCTCAGTGTGATCGAGGCCAAAGTCGCTTTGGATTAAAGTGTCAGACAAATAAATGTAATGTAATACAACTGAGTGTCCTATTTTTTAATGCTTACCTGATCTGATCACAATCTAATAAAACACAAAATTAACTAAAAAGATGTACAGAATCACAGGTAAGATAAAGATTAAAAATGATGTAGTCAACAGTTTCTGTAAGTATCTTCATTCATTTGTGGCAATAACTAAATCCTTTATGGTCTAAATGTTCTGTTTTAACAAAAGGTAAATTCATATAGATGCACTTTTTTGGGATATTTTTGATGTTATGTAATGGAATCAAACTTTACGACGAATTATGACATTTGACCATGAAAAATTTGGGTTCTTCCTTGCAGTTTGTCACAAATCATCTCTTGATCCTGATCGAGGGATCTGAAACATCCCTGGAAACACCTTCCTGCCTATTTCAGCATTGTTTTGGGGTAAAAATGTTTTCACCTCAATGACTCAGTCCTGATTGAGTGTTCTTCTGCTTTATTACCCGGGGGGATGTTTGTTGCCATGGTGAGAGAGAAAGCAGGCGCCGATACAGTATTTCATTATTGACCGAACAAAGAGCAAAATGAAACATAATTTGCCATTCTGAAAGACTGACAGGAAAGGATTAAATAAAATCTCTACCTTGCTATATCATTTGCCTGTTACTGCTGGTACAGAAAAAAAAAAAACATTACAATTTAAGTTATTGTAGTTATTAAAGCAACTATTTATGTCAATAATTACAGGAAATGGTGACAGAAAAAATAAGTAGAACTATGATCATATTTTAATATAAAAATGCACCCACTAATCCTACCTTACTCTATTGTCTTTACCTATATAGCAAGGGGAAGGAGTAATCTGAAATTTGTTTGTACATTTGGGTTTGTGCATATCTTACTGTGCATTTTAAAGCTTAAAACTTAGATACACTGCGTTTTGGCCTTTAAACAAAGGACAAGCCATGACATGAAAACATACTACGTATCAGCAAACAGGAACAATCAATTCAGTTATATTCTATTTGGAGTTCTGACTCGTTGCCATCCTACGCAGCAACAGACAGTTAATGACGTCAACATATTATGATTTTATTTCTGGCTGCATTTTAACTGATAAAATAGAAAACCTTGAACTTGCAAATACCTCTTTCTGCTCTGGCATTAGGGATGTGAATACTGTCATCCACTCACAACTGTACGTACAACAATATAGGCATTGACAAATGTCTGTTGAACAGGGGGCACATTTTAACCTTGGCTTTTTTAATGGTGAAGACATTTCAGTTTTTCTACTTCCTATTTTTTCCAGTCCACAGTTAAATTCATACAGTATGTGATTTATTATATGCTTTCTTGAAAACGGCAAACAAATGTATGTTAATGTATTCAAGTTGTTCTCAAAATTGGGGACCTATTCATAGCATGCCTCCCTTCCGAATCTGAAAACCTTTGACATTTCCCACCTCACATTTTGTATAATGACAGGGGAAGCAGCTTATAAAAAAAGGTCCAGAATTTAAACATACAGTTTAATGGCCTTTTCAAGTTCATAATTTTATTTTGAGTTATTACTAGAATGGTTTTACATGCTTTAATGCTCAAAAACACATCCGTTTTTTCAAACTGTCCAGTGCTACAGCTCTGTCAGATGCACATAGGCCCACAGCCAACATCACATCTGCATGAAGCAGCTTTATGACTCCCAGATGTATGCACTCACATATCCTAAGTTACTCTTGATTTCCAAGTCAAACAGCGGTTCAGCTTGGTGTAACATGTGAAACGACCCCCCCCCTCTAGCTGCCTAATGCAATAAGATCAGACAAATGGACACATATGGATCAAATGAACCCAAAATAACACACATTACAACCACCACACACAATATATCACATTATGTGCTCTCATTAATGCATATTAGAGCATGTGTGCACGAGGACAGAACAGTTTTTACTTAAATGAACAATATTAGATAGTCCAGTAAGCTGTGTTTACTGTGTGCATCCTGGGAAAGAGCAAGCTAGTGTTGCTTAATCTGGGTGAGGTGGTCTGATGATCTGAGCAGCTAGCAGGAGGGGCGAGAAATGCCTTGTGTGCTTCTGTGAGCACACATCATTTGCATACTCTATGAATCGGATCAAAGATAGTGTGATGAGCTGCTCCCTGCCTCATGAATATGCAGCAAGCAATGTTCTGCTTGCATTACGAGTTCATTCAGGCCCGGGCTGCACTGCTGTGTTTTCCCTCTTGCTTGCACCTTATCCAGGATTCTCTCTTCACCTGTGACCTCTGCAAAACAAACCACTACTTATCTGCCTTAAAGTCTTGAAAGCAACTGGAAATGGAGAAGAGAAAATAAATAGACAAAGCACAAAAACTGCTGAGGAGAGAGATAAGACTACATTGGGTCAGAGAAGAAAGGAAATGAAATTAGGTATATGTCCTGTTTGTGCTTGGCTAGATTTATGTTCCCGCTTTATTTATTTCATTGAGGAGAAAAGGGCGGCAGGAGTAGAAGACATGTGGATATGTAAGGAGCTGTGGTCATGAATTTTACAGGCAAAAAAAAAATGGGACAGGACTGAACATAGCCCTAAAAACAGGCTAACATACGAACAATCTACTAGAAACAACAGGAGGTTCAATTCCTCGGGTGCAATTGCATATAGGATACTATGTACGAAACTGGGACATAGCTGGCAGGTGAGATGATGTGTTTTTTAGATCATATTGAATCTCTCAGTGTTTCTGTAATATAATTCTAAATATATATTACACATGTTATTCTACATCGAGTAGCTTTGGAGAGACCTGCTGCTACGTGAGCTTTGAATATTTCATCATAAGGATGAGGATAGATTTTTTTACCTTAATGACCCCACTGCCTGTCCACCCTTTTTCCCCCCTTTTTAAAAAAAATAAATTTGTAACACTGTCTTAATCATCTAAAAAGGAATATCCCAATTATCTATAGTGCTCCTCGCTCCAGCCATACCTCTCTGTTGGTGCCAAATTTCTATTCCTCTCCAAACCTGTCACTTCACATTTGACAAGGAACAAATCCCTCTCTGCCCATCTACTCTATTGTCTCATGATTACTGAACCACTGCCAATGTGTGCTTCTTGATTTTTTATTTATTTTTTTTTAAATCTCATGGACATTAGGGGAGGGGTTGAGACAGTGTTGCTCAATCACCCTGGGGCACAAAGAGAGGTCGCCTAACCACCAACTTGACTAGAGACTCAAATATTTATATTTGTTTGATAAAATTCTTAAGCAAAGGTTTTCTTTGTATTGCTTTTGTCGCTTCTGTCTCTCATGAATAAAGCAAAGTTCAAGCTACAGTTGTTGCTCCTTTTGCAGTTATCAGGCGACACACAGCGTGACAAATTTGGCCAACAATCATGTTTCATAGAGAGCACATTGTAAAGCCTTGGAAATGCATCGTATCACTGCATACGCTGTCCCAGAGGACCTGACCTGCAATATATTGCGCTTTACCTTTAATAAGCTATCTTGGGGAAAATCACTAGGGCCCTATGCTGGAGGCTTTTATTCACTTACCTAATTAATCAGCGGTGGGTGGCGCCTGCCATCACTGGCTTGCATTATTCGGCATTTGTACAGTGGTAAAAAGCCGTGGCTCGAATTAGGAGAGATGATCTATTTTCCATAATAAGAACTGATTACTTTTCTTCTGCACCACCAAACATATTCTCTCTTTCTCTCCCTCGTTCCAACTCAGGCCACCCCCATTCTCTCATACTCCCCCACACGACCACACTTCAGAGCTGTATATAAAAAAGCACCAAATGAAGCACTATGTGATTAATGGACTTAATTTCCAGCAGATTTGACTTCACTGTGACAGCCCACTTCACCTCCAAAGCTTTCTGATTATTAGATTTAAGCCTGTGTCAAAAAAGTCAACCAGCTTACAGATGAATATCCCTCCCTGATCACCCACATGGTTTCTACCTGTCCTCCTCACGAGCCTTACATGAAAACTCGACATTTTCATGTTTCATGCACAGTATGTGGGTTAAAAAAAACAACAAGAAGAATAAATAAGTGGGAAATATGCACTTTATGAGACTACTTAGTTTACAAACAGAAATTATTTACAGAACAAATTTCAAAGCTGGTAAAATAGGCTCCTGTAGAAGACGACAGTTGCAGCTTGCCTAAATAAGTCACCTTGAGAAACAGTGTGCCTATATACTGTATGCTATAATCTTGTCACCTCCCATGGGGGTTGGAGCTGCCTAATCTTTGAGCACAAAGGCGGCCCCTCTCTATGTGGCTTTGCAAGCCTGTGCTAATGCTGTGTAAACATTGCTGCTGCTGTTTGCCACTGATTTAGCACATGTTAATATTACATGAGACAGAGAGGCCCTTTGATGATGTAAGTGAACACTCAAACTAGGGCTTTCCACCTCAGGGAAGGGGAGACGGGGCTGTGGAGCAGCTCCTCCGAGATTTGTTTCACTTCCGCATATGAAATCCAGCTTGGTAGGAGTTGAGTGGCTAAGTCTCATCACTGACGAGAATTGTTCTACTTTCACATAGTGGGACTGAAGAAAAAAGGTAATAAACAAAGTATACAGTGAAACATATAGGGCCTGGCAAATGATGACTAAGGTTTTGTTTTCTCTTTTAAATTAAAGCGGCCATTGATGTGTTCGGTTGCTTTTTCGGGCATAATTAATGAAACAGCAGACCAGTTAAAGTACCTTGTATTTAAAAATCAAAGATGTGTCTACAGGGACTTAAACTCACTGTACTCAGTCCCTTATGTCGTTATATCCAAACAGGGACTGACAACCTTGCTCACTCCGATGCACCTGGACGGAATCAAATCAATGCCTACACAGGGCATGTGAGGTCTTTTGACAGGAAAAACTATTACCCAAGAGCTGAGAAAGTCTGGCAGCAACAACTAACAATGGCATTTGGAGTCAGAGGAAGACGATGAGCAGTTATAGCTGCTGAAGTGATTCGATGACTGGGATTTAGTGAAGCGAGTAAAACAATTTCATGTTTGTGATTAAAATGCGCTGTATTTGATGTTAAGTTTAAAATTGGAAACAACAAATGCCCACATTATGCATACTGATTTTGACTTAAACATGTGTGTAATTTTAAAATACTGACACAATTTTTTATCATTTTTGTCTAATCTTGTCAATTTTTGGTTGGTTTATTTGAGTCAAAAGAAGAAAAAATTTAATTCACTGCAAAAAAATCAAGGTTGGAGAAAAATACCTCAAAGATGTAGTGTTGAAAAATGTTGCAAAATGTTTTTTGTATTGTCTTTTTTTTCTTTCTTTCTTTTTATGAAATCACTACACAATTCAAATTTTCTATAATTAACCACACTGACTGAAGATGAATTCTAAATTTCTAAAACATCTACAACTGATCTACTCATACAGGGCATTATTAAAGATAAAAAGCAAAATCAACCACTTGATGTTTTCTTCAGTAGAGTGGATGTTTTTGGAAATTTTAGAGAGACTTAAAACAACCTTCAGGTTTACAATATGTAATTTCTTTAGTGTTTGGTGTGCTTTTGAGAATCCATTGAGAAATATTTTACCCTAAAATTTCCCTTGAGCTTTCCTGTATCTCACAAATTGAAAGCCATCTCAAGCCTGTAATCTGCCAACACACAGTCTTGACTGAGGCTTGCAGGATGCAGTGATCTCTATTTTCTTCTCCTCTGTTTCACCTGTGTGCTTGAACCAATTCCCCTGGTCTGTCAGGAGCCTATGGCCAATTTGTGCCTTCTGGGAAACGTCCTTCATTACTGCTGCAACGACCTCTCATAATCCCACACCTCCCACAGCCACCACTGGACAGTGCACTGACAATGAAGACGGAAAACTGGCTCCTTTGTTTGTGCCTCTCCACTCCCTAAGGTCACTGGTGCGCTCTGTTTTTTCCTGACTTCAACCATCCGCCAAAACCATGCATGTTAGCTTGCCAGCCGGAATCATGTTACTGTAAACTTTAAAACCTGAATTTTTATGCAAGTGCACACACAAGCACAAAAATCTGTGTGCATGCACAAATACTCATGAACGTGTGCTCTCACAAACTCACGCCACAATGTCATCAATAGAGCTGTATAAGGACGAGCAGGCACGAAAAATGGGAAGACCAGTTTTAGGAGAGAGAACAGACTCTTGATGAGCCATTAACCTGCTGTCGGTGAGCTAAAATGGCTGTGGGACGAGGTTTAATTTACCCTTTTATAAAGAGGTCGTTGAATTGATGAGCCACAGGAAAAGAGTTACACCCCTGGTTTGGTGAATTAGCAATGCTGACAGTGAACAGGTTGAGTGAGGAACTGGGGGAGCAGTCAATATCCCCAATCAATCTAAGCTTTCAGACAATCACTGCTACACTCGTGGTCAAATCTACAAAACTAATAATATAGATTTGGGCAGGCCTCTCTTGACGAAGAGCTCCAATTTGAAAAGTAAATCATTTGAAATTTCTCCTGAAGCACTTGTTTTTTTCGTTTTTAAAACAGCTGTATTTTGCCGCAGTAGGCTAAATGATTTCCAAAATGTTTTTTTTTTTTTATCATTTTATTTTGCTAGCCAGCGCTTTCATTTATCTCTTTGGGCTGGTCCTTCTCAGCATTGAGTTTAAGATCTCTCTTTAAAAATATCCATCAGCAGGTACAAAGAGTCAATTTTCACTTTGAAATAAGCTGCCAGAGAGTTCTATGTGCTCTCCTCACCATCCATTACAGTAGTTCTATGGATGATAAATTTTAATAGACAAAAGATGGCTAGCGAAGGTCTTTCCATCAATGAAAGAGAGAAGAGAAAAATTGAAAATTATGGCCTATTCTGTGCGAACATGGTATTGCAGGTTGCTTGCTGATCCGTTTCATCTGAATAGACCTATATCCTTTCCCATTATGACACAAAAAAATACAATTAGACACAGGCTATTCGCATAAAACAAGTAACTAGAAGGATTACCCTGATCATCATATGGGTGGAAAACAATAATTTTTGGAACATTTGGAACTGACACACTATAAAATCTCTAATTGGTTATCCTGACTCATATACTCACTACTGCCATCTGCCATATGTGTATGTGTATTATGTTGACAATATGGATGGAGCTTTCTGGGCTGAGGGTTAGGGTTAGAAGTGAAGCCAATGTGGAAGCCCGTTAAACCTGCATTATTTCCAATGACCAGCAGGGGGAGACTACACAAGTGGGATTGTAAGAAAGCTTATGAAAAAATGGCCCTACATCTCATTTGTTTTATTACTTCAGTAGACGGTTTCCTAACAAGTACTCAACTCCTAGTTTCAAGTCTTCACTGCAACATGTTGTTCACTTTGTAAATGACGGTGCCATTTAGACCCCCTCTAGACCAAAAAAAGAAGATGGTGGTGGTAATACAAAACTTCATTTGTATTAGTCCAAAAACCAGTGGGCAACATCGGTATTTTATCAATTGTAGTTGTATGCAGTTTGTTTCAACATCTCTGACCAACACATCCTCATACCGTTCTGTTTTCTTTCCCGCTTTTTTCCGTGAGGGTCGCAGAGATGTTTTATTACTTACTGGGGCCAAATTTACTGTGGGCGAAGGCCAGGGTACACCCTGAATGAGTCGCCAGCTCATCGCAGGACTGATGGCAGAGGCTGCCACACAGGTGCCAACTGCACATCAGGAGCAATTTTGGGGTTCAGTATCTTGCTCAAGGATACTTCGACATGTAGCTCAGTTCCACCCCGGGATTTGCCGGGATTTGAACCAGTGACCTTCCAATCACTAGTCCACCAGCACTACCCACTGAGCTACAGCCGCCCCATCCTCATACCTGAACGGCTTAATAGGTAGATGGCCAGTCACTCCCAAAATATATAACCATTCCTAAAACAACATGACTGGGGCAGCATACCAGCAAAACGCATTCTGTATCTTCTTCATACGCTTGCTGTTTGGTGAGGTTTAGGCAACAAAACTACCTGATTAAATTGAGTTAAACAACTTGGTTTGGTAGTTTAGTTAAATAATGTGGTTTGGGTTAAAATAACTATGTTACTTAGTGAGCTTCAGTTATGAACGTAGCGATGTTACCTAATGTACGTTCCTGGTACAGTCTCCTGGGTGAAAGTCCTGTGCTTGTTTGACCCAGTCCCCAACCTCCCCCATATGCATTTTCTCACTCTTTCATAATACTTTGCCCTCACTGCCCATAATAAGCAAAATTGCCATCAAAGGTCAATGTCAATATAGGTCCTAATAAGTTGCTTTCACAGTCGACAGTCACCGACTGGGATGGGCTGTTTATGACTTTGGAGACATCTAATGGCAGTAGCAAATCAGACATCATTGTGCATAGCAATGCAGGTTAATGCTATTTCGTTACCAGCAGTAGTCCTATCATCTTTGCATGACTAAATGGTTTGAACCCCATCTCCTGACATCAGAGATGCAGAGACCTTCTTGACAAAAATCTAATTTACTCAGTTCCTGTCAGTTGTCGCTATGAATCTGAATGTATCTGTGTGCATTTTGTGTCTATGTGAGAAGGAGTACTTTAATATACGTTTTCCTTCACTGAGAATAAAGTAACAAATAGAACGTATTCATCAAAGTTTCATAGCATGTAAAAACAGAAGGCTTTGGTCTAATGGGTAATAACTTCACAGTGACACCCATCGAGAGCATTTCCTGTTACCTGGTATGCTGTAAGAGTTTAAATTCAATATGAGGAACGACACACACCCAGGGCTTAAAGCCATTTCTACATTTGATAAAGATTTTATGAGATCAATAATGAAGGAATACCCTTAACAGATTCAAAAATTAACAGAGGTTCATGTGTGGTTGGTCTACAAACGAGTAGTGAATGTAATTGTCTCCAATATTTTGATTCTAAAAATTCTGTACACATGCACACTCACACATGTTGTCCAAGCTATTTCAATGATGTAAATGTAGCCATCTTAGGAATTACTGCATTGCTTAGTTGTGAGTTATTGTTCGCAGCGCTCCCCTCATTGATTAATCTGTAATAGAGGTCAAACACAATCGTGCAAATTTAATATAATGTTATGATTTGTGCAACAACATGACATTGGGTTCAAGGTCATCATCTAATCTTTTTCTTTAGTGATAGTATTTTCAGAAGTGATTTTTGTCCTCAGAACACACGCTGAACATTAATCATTGCATGAATAATGAGATGAAATATGTTTATGTATAGTATCTACATTAGAGACAAAAGGGGATATGTCTGGACTGCCTGCTCTGTGGAACACTGTATTGTTCACATCCTGGATAAATGAAGATGATACATGAATCAGAGGCAAAAATGCATTATGGGGCATCTAAAGTGATATGACTAAGCCCCCATGGGCACATGACATAATTAAGGATTTATACCGGGCTATATATCATATTACCATAGGAAGTCGACTTGTTCAAAGCACGAGAGCATGGTGCTACGTCAAGTCTTATTCCTCCTTTGCTTTCTCTTTTGTCGCACTTAATCTTGTGTAATCCACTTAGTGTCATATCTGAATAATATGACAGGAATGCCGCCGCTCCTTGTCATGTAGCACCTTTGCAGAAGATACTCTGGCTCTTGGCGTGGAATGCTGGCGTTGTTTTTGTCTCAGAGCTAAGCTTAGCTTCACGGCAATTTGTTTGGGCATGGTTTGGTGAAATAAGTCACACAAACATTGCCACCAATTCATGCATTCTGTGACAGATAATGGACCCTTGAGTTGACTCTCCTAAGCCTGCAGGAGAAGACTGTGAATACATACGAGATGCTTATTTAATTTCCATTTGTTTATCTCTCTCTTCCCATTTTAGAGACAGTGGAGATGTAACACAAAGAATATAAATGTCAGCTCGAGGTTAAAGGATTGCTTGATTGCATCCTAGGGCACAGCTATGATTCTTCAGAAAAGGGCTGATGACCAATTCCCTAAGAGACATGAGGAGTGAGTCACAAGGAAATTAGCAAAGAAGCCAAGAGGGGAAAACAAATATCAGTGAATATTATTAGAATCAAAGTTCCACAAATTATTTATGTATGTACAATATGTTTCTAATGGTTTGTTAATTTTTATTGTTGTATTGTTTTAAAATTGCTGTTCAAATATCATTTGTTGATCTACGTATATCCAACAAAAAAAAGTTTATAATAACTGTGGTATTATTTGTAACTGTATTGAATTTGCATTACTCTTTTGTTTGATACCTGTCAAGCTAATACTGAAACTGAGGAACAATGTGGGATACTAATGGTATTGCTGGATGTAAGAGAGTGAAGTACTCCAATCCTTTACTTAGTAACATCACATTCATGTCAAAATTGCCCTTTTAAAGTAAAAGTTCTTAATTTACTATCTCAGTAAAGTAAAATATTGTGTCATATAGTATTATATCACACAAACAAGGGGGCCACAAGTAAAAACTATTGTTACTACGTTTTTTTTGTTTAAGGGGCACAATTCAAAGAGGCTAGGCACCATTGTTTTAATCTTTAACAATGCATTGCTTTTAATGAGATAATCATGTTTTATTTTTGTTTTTCTATGAAAAAATGTTATCTGAAAAGTGGTTGCTCCCTCTGTAACATGATTTGAATGTTTCAGTAGAAGTGCAAAAAAACCTCAAAATTGCACTCAACTACACGACTATAAATAAATATATTTTTCCAACGCTGCAGACACAGTGCCAAAGTCGTGTCTAGCAGCACACTTGAAAAAAAACAGTGATTATCCTCCCATTGACTGAGACTCATCGGCTGTGGGTTGTAGCAGTATTGATCAGATCACCATACATCAAAGTTTCATCACCTTACGACCCCCTTAATACACTGCTGTCAGTAATGACTGTTGAGGGAGAAAAAAATGACATCTTGCTGGCAGATAGATTTACTTATTTTTCCTCTTGGTATCGTAGTCCTCACAGGTTTCTCAGACTAATCTTTAGCGACAATGACTGAATAATTTTGGCATGGTAAACATTCATCTGCACCTTCTAATACCTTTTCAACGTAAATAAGTAATTGATAAAGACAAAGCTGCCTAGAGGTGTTGACAGTTGAAAAAACTAGTATTATGCCTTTGGCAGTCAAGGCCGGAGATGCATAGGGTTAGTTCAGTAGAAAATTTAAGTGATCCTTGTAATTTAGATGTTTCATGGGAAATATTGTGAAAAAATATTTTGGTCTCTTCAAGGTTTCTCTTTAAATCTGATTTGTAAATGGCCCAGTTTTCTCTAAGTATGCAGCACTAACTGAATGCAGCACTAACTGTTATGTTCCTGTGCTGGAAAATTAGCACATTTATAATCTGGTGAACTTTAGAAACTGAGAATCTAGCGTGGCTGTGGCTCTGGAGGTAGAGTGGAATCGTCTACTAATTGAAGCATTGGTGGTTCTACTAACCGAAGAATTGGTGGTTCGACCCCTGGCTATGGCTGTGCGTTTAAGATTCTAAACCCCAAATTGGTCCTGATGGCTATTCAATGGTGTGTGAGTGGTTGTATGAATGGCTGAGCAGAGATGAACTTTAGTTAGGAATGCTGTGTCTCTTCTGATGAGCAAGTCTGCACCTTGCATTGCAGCCTATCAGTGTATGAAGGTGACCAGTGTTGTGAAGCGTTTTGAGTGGTCGGTAGACAAAGAAAGTTTTAGAGCTTTTATCACATATGTCCTGCTCTTTATCTTGTGTACACACCAGTATCACGTGAATGGCAAAAAAGTCATTTTGTAAGAATTCTTTATGCTATTTAGAGTCTGTAATTTCTTGGAAAATGATTTTAAAAAATGCTGATGACTCACCCTACACTCGGGGCGTCTACTAATTTTAAATCCAAGGAAAACTTTCTTAATTCTTATGATGCTGCCATGGGCGTCCAATTTCATCGTTTTCAAACATGCTTTAATGCACCAGAAAGAAGTTGCCAAATTGATATCACAATGGCACCCAGTCTCTGGGGATATCACCAGCATATCATACTCTCTTGAGCTTAGCTGCTGACCGAGGATCCGGGGTTGTCACAGGCAACAGAGACAGGATGTCTTGATTTGTTGTTTTTTCCCACCTATTTCCTGATAATGTCTAGTCTTTTGTGCTAATTTCTTCATACATCCCATACTTTAAAATCCCTTTTGTACTATTCCTCAGAGCTATGCCACTCCACAATTCTGTCTCTAAATACTAATTGACTGAACTGACCATATATTCTCTGTTCTGACATGCCTTGCAATGTGTAAGAAACTGACGTCTTTTGTCCAAGACATCTCTGATGGGCAGAGGGAACAAGCACCAGAAAAAAACGATCTTGCAAGTGATGGGTAAAGTCTTGTAATATCACTAGTTGGTTGTGTAGCACACACCTAAAGTACTAGGCAGATTCAGCGTCAAAACAATGTGCTCCCATCAAAAAGTCTTCCTCTCTTTGTTGTGATAATGTATGTTTTTCTCCATTTCCTTCATGGTAATCAATGGCATTAACTCACATCTTCTCTTGTGTGGGCATGAGAAGTAGAACTGATGAGTAGAGTGTCTATCTCAAACACTGTGCTGATTTCAACTTGAGGTACTCAGAGGTGACCAGAGCAAGAAAGAGTGTTTCAGGGGAAAAAAGGCACAGGCAGTCAAAGGAACCTGATAGTGCTCTGAAACCAAAAAACTCTAAAACTAAAAACTGGTATTTAAAACAAAAACAAAAACAAAAACAAAAACAAAAAAAAAAAAAAAAAAAAAAAAAAACACAGAAGGAGCCTAGTGGTCACACACCCTTTGATAGACAACACTGGTTCATTTTGCATGATTGCAATTCTAATTACAAACATTTAGTAGAATCTGGATGCCATCTTGATCCATATTCATCCATCTTAACATACCAAGTCATGTTGAGATTACTACTGAAGATTAGTTGTATACTGTACTTACAGACTCAAAACAATCAACTAAATGCATATTTCTTCTTTCACATAATGGATAATTGTGTGTAAATCAGTGTGAAAAGATCCTGTTTTGACTGTGTAAATCAGTGTGAAAAGATCCTGTTTTGACTGAGTCAATTGTTTGCTATGTACTGATGTCTGTACTTCATACAATTTAATATGGCCAAGAGCTTAAAATAAACAAAGAAAAATTAGATTGAATGTTTTCTAAAAGCAAAGTGCAGGGATTTGTACTCATTCCAAGTCTCCGCTGCAAGTATCAAAATGATGTTAATCTGTTGCAGTGAGACAACGTTTGCATATCAGCATTCTTTTCTTTATGACATTTTCTTGGCTATGAGCTCACCTAAAAATAACTCCAAAAGGGGAGGGGACACCATAGGTGGATTAGGTAGGGTGATGTATCTTTCAATACACTTCAGTGGCTACATCTTCCAAAAGCAGATTTCCATTGAGGCTAATAACTTTGAATGAAACGAGGGGATTAATGTTGGCCTACAAGTTCGGGTCATCTCAGATAGACCCGCTCCGACAGCGATCCATCCACTTCCTGGTTAACTGTCCAGTAAAGTGTTTAATGCAGTGGCCCCCAGAATAATATTTACTGCTGCACTCTGTCACGTTGCTGAGCCCTGAAGGCCAATTCAATATTGGTTACATTCAACTTTGTATTGATTATGCATAATCACTGGAGGAATGTATTTCCCCTTGACTCTGGTCATGTCCAAAGTGAGGTCATTGCTGTAAATCCAAAGTAGGAAAAGCTAATGAACTGATGAAGGTAAAGGGAATAACATAGCTTAATTTAGTACTGCATGCTGTAAGCCGTTTGACCACAGACACAATAAACTGTATTCCTGATGTAGGAAATAGATTTGCTGTGAATAAGAAGTGCATTTACAGCTCTAGGGATTAAGCTGTTGTACTAACATTTGAAAAAATCGGGTATCAAAAAGCTACTTAATTAAGCGAGAGACTGAAGTAAAATACTTCAAAGGAGGATAGTGAGGGATTCACCAAAATCTAATAGATATAAGTACAAAAGCACATGATGGAGGGTTAATCATAATCAAGACATTATTTAAGGGAGCTTGCAAAGAGCAATAACAGAAGCCATGCAGTCTCATCAGCCAGAGTACATTTTGCACATGTACTGTACAGAGACTTGTCTACCCATTAAGAAACGCTGCTCTTGATTGAAAAAGAATTGCAGAGATAGGGCACTGTCAGAGATAAAGCAGATATGGAGGTGTCCTTCATAACACTAGAGCTGTTCAAGAGACAGGATCCAAGATGGAGTCAAGGTCAGAGGAAAACCTCATTCTGACATTAGAATAGTGATGGAGCGTAACGTCCTTTAGATGTCCAAGAATTGCTGGCACTTATACATTCCCACTGCAGTGGCAATAAAAAAGGAACCATGGTAACTTTAAAAGATTGGATATTCATCTTGTGTTTGAATTAACAAGAGCATATCGGTGTGGGCAGCACTAATTTAATGGAGAGCGCAGCCTGCAGCCTCAATGAAACGGGCAGATATAAGGAAGTAAAAACTAAAGAATGGTTAACATACATCTGTGCTGAATGGTGATCAATGGGGAAGAAATGCATTACAAATATATACAGACATACAGATATGGTAGGGAAGGGAGGTAATGGCTTTAGAGGAGTAAAAATCAGAGCTCTGGTGATGGATCACAATATCTTTCCCAGCACTATTAATTTGTATTTAGATTTTTAGTTAGATCTGATACTACTATACTAAGTCAACATCAATTCCCAACATTGATCAATAATTAAAGGCAGTGCTGCTGACCAATTTCTCAGCTGGGATAAATGTCTGTAGTCTCCCACAGTAGCTGCAAGCAAATGGTGAATTACACAGAGGTGAATAACAGTGGCGGATGAGCACTGTCAATTATCTGTGCACACGTACTTATGATGGTCAAGGGACTTTGTATGCTACTCCCTTAGCCATGTGAGCACATGAGAGGTGAATGGGTGAATAAGGTGTGATAAAAACGCGTTGTGTTGGACGAGAAGTCTAGACTCTTGTGCTTATGTTCCCTGATCCTATGTCGATATAGATATAGATATAAAAGACAACATTTTATAATGAGTCCCTCAATTATGAAACATTTTCACCAACACTGAATTTCAAGGCTTAATTTAAAGTCCAATGTTCAACCCATAATAATGCTGTAGCAAATCATTTAAGTAATTTCATGTGATAATTTCTTACTCGACTCGGAAAAGGAATACTATCTCCATTAATAGCAGCTAGAATTGAGCAGTTGACTTGAAATATTGATAATTGCTGTGATACTTCTCAGCTAAATGACCATACTTTAAAACATGAAATAAATGATTCGATAAAGGGAAGTCTATATATAAGTTATGAATGTAAAAGGGAAAGTTTAACTTTTTGTGAGCCTCAACATTGAAGCTTTACAAGAGTTTGTCTTTGATATCTTGCATGTGAGACGGCAAGCGTACAGACTGATATTTTATGAGAGGGGAAGTATTACAATGCAATATTTCTACTTTCAACATTGCATTCATGTTAACTTTCACACAGAAACACCAATATAAATAGGCTTGATTACAGAGAGGGAACTTGTGTTTGCTGTTGAGTCTTTCAAACGGGAAAAAAGTCTGGATTGGTGATGGGCTAGGATTATATACTTTTCATTAACATTTGTACAATCCTGTCTTAATAGACCAATGATGCAAAGATGTGCACAACTTTACCTACCAAACACAGCGGGATAACTAGTTCTCTAATTCTCAGTGTCTGTATGCTCTCGGCTTACTTACTTGTAATACACCTCCACCATCTCTTACCTATTTTCCTCTACAGATGAAGACAGCTGAAATTATCCTACATCTCTGTGGTGTTAAAATACTGCAATTCCAAACAAATAATATTGCCAAAAATCTTGTTATATTAAAAGTGCAGTGCAAGAGTCTTTTCATCTGTCAGCCAAAATGCCAGCTTGTTCTGTAAGCATAGTGTGATTTCAGCGTATAAATGTGCATGTGAAAGGTTGTAAGTGAATAAACACACAGAATGTAACAATGAAAAAAAGAGTCCTAGAGAAGATTTCACTGTCTATTGCAGGTTCACTGTATCAAGTTTCACAGATCCATTACATGTCTTAAAGCCAATAATATACAGGGCTTAAATAATTAGTGGTTTTATGTCGCTGGTCAAGATGGTATAATGAGTATGATGTGATTAGGAGAGCCCTCGGGGTGAACTTGGCTCTTTGCTGAGGTGAGCAGGGAACAATGGAGTAGAAAAGAGGGATATTAAATAGTGTGGAGCAAAATGGAACAAAATCAAATGAAAACCCAATAAAAATGGAGAGAGACCCTTCCTTTTACTTTGATACAGTTGACAGTGTCCAAACTCCAGGCTAATGGCTTAAGACAGTTCCACCCTGACATCAAGATGACTGCAGTGACATTGATCAGGTTGTTAAATGGCCTGATATATTAGAATATTGTGATGGTGGTGGTTATGATGACTGTGTCTGTGAAGGTGCGAATAATGATGATGGCAGCAATGACAATGAGATTGCCAAGTATATAACATAGCCTTGAGAGTATTAGAGAATAAGCTAGCAAGGACCTTTAATGTCTATGATCACTCTGACTAAAGGATAAAATTCTGCATTGCACCTCCATTTAGCTTGTAATCTATGTCAGCCAAAATGTGGCACCAGAAATGCAGTGTGACTGATGGAAGGATGGATCATATGAGTATGTCATGTAGTTATCAAGTATTTATACATTCAGAGCAACTATACTTTGATCCACCGTTTTTTAGTACAAACACTGCAAAATAGTGTGGCACATAACAAATAGTAAAATTCTTACCTGCAGTGAATACATAATTCTCAGTTCTCTTTTTATATATATTATACAAATTGCCTTGTTTGCATAAATAAAAAGTTATTTTTAATATGCAAACATCACATTAGTTAGAATAGTGATCCTAGACATTCCTTTAATAAGATTGTTCATTTAATTCCTAATGTATGACAGCATAGTTAGTGTCCAACCACACTGATTACTCATTTCCACCACTTGGCCAAAAAGACATTCCAACTATAGCTCTGCCAGCTGCAGACCTCTAATGAGACTTTATTGATGAATCACCTCATCATCTCAAAACCCGAAATGTGTATGCATGTGCTGCTCTACCAGTTACAGTATGATAAACTCATTTAACTCTGTAAAGCCCTATCTTATTAAAGAGAAAGAGCAGTCACATGATCCTTTCTGTAAGTCTTTATTGACTCATGAACCAACATGTACACATCAGGGGCTCCAACTTTGACCATAGAACTTGTATTTGAAACATGCTTGGGAGACCATATTTCCTTTGTGAATGAAGCCCCTACCACTATACATATGTTAATATGTAACCAGTCCTGCCAACTGTGAACCACTGTGCAAAATGTGAGCCAGAGACGCATTAGGGGACCAAAGGGATGTAACATCTTGTTAACATGAGCCTCCAAGTCCTGATTGACTCTGCGACTCGCTGCAGTACCACGACACCTTAAAACTTTTACTCCTCAAGATTCTAACACTCTGGTTTGCTGTCAAAACAGATGAATGGATATTGTTTTTCAGTAACAATGCTGCAAAGATCACTGCCGCTCACATGTCTCTAAAGAAGGCTGTGAATGCTGGTGGACTTAAAGCAGAGACATTTCTGTCATATTTTTAACCCTTTTTAATGAAAATATATTCAATATAGCTATTTGTTGCCATACATTTGCTAATACAAATTGATAAACAGCTCCGTTTTGACAAACAAAGCTGACAGACTCTGGCCATTAAAGTAAATGATTATGTTCAGAACACTATCTAAGTAGAGTTTTGTGAACGTTGGTAGTTTTTGAGCAAGACGAAATATTATGAGCAGAAAAGTTGCTTTTTTTTTTAAATAGATGAAATTATTTGCTCTAAAATTGTGCTAAAATAGCTGCACATGGGTTCATGCCTGCCAACACACAATATTGTGTATAAGCCAATTGCACAGCCAATGGACAGGGGCTTACTCTCCAGCTCCTTAGTTTACACACAACTGCTGTATACCTCACTGTTGCCATATGGCTTACAGATACACAGGACAAAAACCTGCATGAGAATAACAGAATGCATCTACCTAAAATGTCCCTGGGTAAACAACGTTTGAACATGTTAAATGCAAAGGACAAATTGTGATTGTAGCATCACTCAGATCCCTCATCAGCAAACAGCTGGGGCAAACCAAAAGGGCACATAAATCACTCACTCTCTCAGCTGATGTCAAAGGAAGCAGCAATGCTGTTTTAAGTGACAGTATGCAAAGAGATGCCTACATAAAGGGTTCTAAAGGCTCCTTTTAAAGGGTGATGAGAACAAAAGATACAGCCCACTGAAGGGCAGAGGAATTTATCTCGAGACATTACCTCCTACCCCATTGCAGATGGGAAGACCAAGAAACAAACTCAATCCAAACCCCTAATCTTAAAATAAGAGATAATATAAAACTTAAAAGAATGTGCAGAAAAGACTAAAAGCCAACCAGAGTAGCATACCATCTCTTTCTCTACATAACCTCTTCACAGTTTGTGAAGATGGCCTGTGCCTGTGAATCATGGATAGTCTGCACAATGTTTACAATGGTTGATGAAGGTTCTCAGTCATCCAGGTCATGATAATACTAAGTGCTATATTGTAGGCAAATGGACTTTTTTCCAGCTTCTTGAATACATTTCACCTCTCCTCTAATTTCCCCTCAGTCCAGAACTGAAAAAGCCTCTTGGATAAGAGGTGAGATGTCTTAGGGACAATCAATGGCGTTAAACAATGTGAAAATGAATCCTAGTAACATTCTGACACATTTCATGACATATTTTCACAGTACCCACCTGAGACACCCCGAATACCATAGTCAACAAACCATACATAGACTTGCATGTCTCCTCCAGTATCATTGCAAGATCTTGTTAGTCCACTGCCTCCACTGCATTGGTCTTCCAAAAATTTGGGTTTTTGAGTTTAAAAGCAGTGTTTTGAGCTTCCAGCCCCAGTAAGCTGTGCTGTATGGTACCCCCAAAAATGATGTGCATACTGCCATACCTGTTTTTAAAAATAGAAGCCTCCTCCATAGATGTCATGTAGTTTGGGAAAAGGAATGTGTCAAAGTTTTCCTTTAACTGCTTGACAGCATCTCTATCTGAGGTAATCCTATCTTGCTGAGACCCACTTTGCAAAGGCTCTGACTCCCCTTTCTGAGTCATCTAATGATTTACTTCTTTGAGCCCAAGTGGAAGTCCTTCACAGTGGTCTATCGAAACTGCTTTCACACTTATGTAGCAGAAACTATGGTCAATCTGTGGCTATCACTGCAATGACATACTTACATTGTATGCTATCCTCCATCAATTCAGTACCAAAGAACATTTTGGATTTGAGTCCACCAGTACATAGTTTAAATGTGTAATGAAGAAGAATAACACCTTCCTTTTGCATTACTTACCTGTCACACTGTATTGGCATACACAGGTCAGTGTGCCTGCAGCATGTGGCAGTGACATGAGCTGTATCTAAATCTTGCTGTAAGAGTCTCTCAATATTGTCTGAGGGACTGTGTTATATTCTTTTAGATTACATTTGCATTCAAAGTGGGAGTAAGACTTCTGCATTGCATAACCGTATGACTATTTGCTGCAAACTGAGGCAAAAAAGACAGCAGTAGATCCATGTATAAACACACCCTTGATGCCTGTAGTCTCACACAGTTAAACAATAACTATCCACCACTTTATATGAGTACATAAAGTACGAAAAAAAACACTTGAAAGCTTTATTTACAGTTGCTTTGATAATCACCTTTTTTTTTATCTTTAGATAGGTGGTGCAGTGGCAGGCAGGTGCACATTTGCTTACATTTTTTTTTGTGACGACACATTCATACATTCATCTCTTATCCAGGAGTGTCTAAATTATACTTTAATAGATAACAGCCTATTTGTGAAGTTGAGCAGCGATTGACTTTTTGCATCACCACAATGAAACTCAAAAGGTAAAAAAAAAAGAAACAGGTCTACTTTCCAGGTGCAAGCAGCAACATTGCTCAAAGCGGTTGAGCTTTGCACAACAAGCTGCGTGCCACAGAGTCACTGGTGATTGAAGCTTCAAGTTGTGGCTTGGAAGGTGATTTCAGTCACAAATATGTGCACAGACAGTTTAGAGGATGAGCATGCTTAGAAGCGTGATGTACTGTATCTCGATTATGCTACGTGGCCACATTGCAAATCATTTATAAACATTTCCCCACTGTGTGGGAGAAAAAGCTATGTGTATGGCATTTAACCAGTGAAAGCAAGAGTAAGCATACAAGGTCGGTGCAGAATCTAGAGGTAATGTGCCTCTGGGTGCTTGTCTGAAAAGGTTCAAGTTATATAAATGTTATATATTGTTACATATCTAGTATACAGTGTGATTGTCAAGAATGTGAATGTTCTCTGTGTTGCAGTTTCTCAAATAGTCCATCTCTAACATGTATGTTTAGGCTTCAGACATAGAACTTTTTTCTTCCTATCTTAATAAGGAAGGTTTTTATCGTGAGATCATACCTCTGTGTATTGGTCGAAGTTTACTTGAGGCACTGTTATGGTGACCTGACCTGCATCGCTCATATGTTTGCACATAACTTGCAGATTCTCTTTAATTTCTGAACAGGTGAAAAAGAATAGGCATACGTATTTATATGTATGGACCCTCATGCATAATTCATGACTGACCTCCACCAGCTTGTTAGCATGTTCACGGAACACCTGGGCGTACTCCTTGACCTCCTTCTCATTTCCACTCTTAGCCGCTTCAATGAGCACCAGCAGAGGGACGTTGGTCTCCAGGAAAGAGTCTGAGATGTGGTCCATCACTGCCTTTCTCAACTAGAATACAGAGGGTGAGACAGGGAAGAGGTCATATGATTAATAATATTGCAGATGACCTCACTGTATCACATTTGGCAATGATTACATATCAGTTAGCATTGTAATGAATATGATGTAGCAACATAATGGGGGGTGGAAGGACAGAGGCAGAAGCAAAGCAAGAGGGAGAGTGAAAAAGAGGAGTTGAACTCTCAATGGGCAGGAGCGTAAATTGCTTGTAAGGTGTCATTTTTCCCATAAGGCCTTTTACTAGGGCAGACTTAGCGACTTATATCTTTGTTTATGGAATTGTTTTGTACCAAACTGGCAGGGGACTGGTTGTTTTATAAGACAGTAAACGGACCCTGATGCTACTCACTGGGATATCTGATGAGATGCCAGAGGGAAAAGCACAGAAACCTCATCACAAGTTCTTTCTTTTATACAAAGAGGGAGTAGGTCACATGAGACCAGAACTGACACAAGCAAGGACACACTGCAGGGAAATTAAATATGATTCCCACACATGCATTGCCACCATCCATTTGTTTTGAGGCAACCTTCAGTCTCATAGTCCATCAGTATGAAGATGAATTTGTTTAAATCAGTAGTATGAGTTTTAGTGTAAATTTGATGATTATACCTTAAACATTAATATTAACACATTGAATTCATGGTTGGATAGTTAAACAACATACAACTGAACAAATAATCACATCACAACAGTATCTATAATCAGGCTAGACAACATTTGAAACATTAATGTTAAATTGTCAAGGACTGTTTGAATGTGTTAATGATTATGTTTTAATATATAACTGCACAGCAACCAGGATATGATATATATATATCGGTGGGGATGGTGTTGAGATATACATACACACACATATACATATATATATATATATATATATATATATATATATATATATATATATATATATATATATATATATACATATATGTGTATGTATATCTCATAAAAGCTGTGCCACGAGAACAAGTTCATTATTCATCCCCCTTTATCAGAATTTATTTAACGCAACATCATGTGCAATGCAAATTCAGTATCAAACATAATTAAGGTTTATACAAACTAAAAGAGCATAAAATGTATGCACACCACCCATGAGTATGTGAACACAGACAGGAATCTTGTCTGGCTGGTTCAGTTATCATTTCTTCATACATAAAAATGATGGCATTAAAATGAAAAGTACTTCATTAACAACATGGATGACAGACTTTTGTTTGAGTTTTCAAGCCTTTGTCTGTAATTAGATGCTAAGCAAACACTGTGACCATATTCTTGAATTATAAATGTTTCAGCAGCTAGAGAGAGGCTAGAGAAGACTGTGGCAGTGAAGAACTGTGACCGACAGAGAAAATCATTTAACCAACAAAAAGGTCATATGTAAGTCCGTCACTCGCACTTAAATCACCTGCAGCAATTACAAACTTAATTGCCAGTCCAAAGAGTGGAGGAGAACAATGGTGAATTATGCCGTGCTAGGGGCAGATAATCCATCACTATTGCCTTTGGAAACAGACTAGATTTAGCCAATCTAGTGGACATGACAGGTCTGCAAATGCTGTAAACAACCTGAAGCCCACACTCTCTGCAAGCTCTCCTTTATCCAGAACGCTATAATCCCGGATCACTGATGTGATGAGATGTGTACTGGGATGCAAAACAAGACCAAAATGTCTGAATGCTTTTCTGAAATGCTGATACACTTTGGCATTTTTGAATTGTGAATACAGCATCTTTTTCACTCAGCTGAGAACAGGCTCGCATCACTGCAATTGTGTAACCTTGCTATCCTGTCACCTAATGGCAAGGGTGAGGAATCAGGGCCGATAAAAATCTTGCACTGCCCGAACTATCTTCAAACTTTGTTAGTGCTGTTGCAGCACTGAAGGAAGGTGTGGCAGAATACACTACAAGAATACACTATAAGGTAGACCTGGTAAGTTTGTAGGCCTTACTGTCATTACCTCACCGATGTTTTTACTGCAGTATATAAAGTGATGGAGTGGAAGGGGGGGATGATGTTGAGCTGCATTTTGAAAATTAATTTCCTTGCCCACAGCCTATCACTGTGTCATAAATTAATACTAGTTCTGACCAAGTTCTGACTGTAGTGTGACTGCCCTGGGAAAGTGACAAAGTATACAATAAGAGTTAAAAACTAGCTACTAAAGAAGAATCGTAAGAAATAATGACATTGGGAAAATGTTCATATAAAAGGTTTAATCTTGGAACAGGAATGCAGTGCCACTGTTTTTATTTTGTATAATGCAGAATGGTATAGTGCACTAGTTTCTTACACATCCGCTATTAGTATGTTGCAACAATGCACTCGTATGCCAGTGGAAGGCTTATTTTAAATGTCACATAGATTATTACAGACTGGGGCGGCATATACATATATTTATGCATAATTGTAAGATTTATGCTACATCAACAAAATATTAGGATCAAGATGCAATAATTGCAAGACATGTGTAATTTTATCAATTTTCATTTGTGATGCAAGTCACTTGGAAAGCCAACCGAGTCATAAAGTAGTCCTCTGTACGTCCAATGTATCCTGATACAATATAAAAATAAAAAAAGTCTAGTGATGATCAGCTTTTATAAAACTAAAATAACGAATGAAGGGACTGAGCTAAGTGTGGAAAACATGTTTGAACAACTATTGGGGAGAAATATTCCCGTAGGCTGCAAGACGTTTTTGTTGGTACTGTAGAGTGATCACTGGTTTATGGCATATACAGGTGCATATGCATGGAATATCTGTAAGAGAGTGCTCGGCCTCAGGATACTCATGAATGCCCAACAGCGAAAGTGATTCTGACGGTGGGTTTGAGTGGAGAAATGATACAGACGAGTGATTTCCCAAGTCGCAGTCTCTCCTGCACCATCAGCATTCTAATGCCCACACACCACTCCCACAGAAATCCATCTTCAATCTTTCAGATCTCACCTCCCTCCATGCTCCACCCCCACCATCTCTCCTTCTAACACTCCCTCTGTATTTCACTAACACTTAAAAGGAAATAGACCTGGAATTCCAATAGATAGCAAAAGCTCAGCTCATTATAAGTTAGTGGGGCTACTATTTGTCTCCCCAGTCATGCAGTGCCATGGTGGTTTCAAACTCTAAATGCAAGGGTGCATTTGTTTGTTGTTTTACATATTCATAATTTAGATTACTCTGCTATGGGCGTTATGGGCGTTTCATTTTCAGACAAACAAACATAGATTTTATTCTATCAGGATGGTATTAGCGTGCTAGCTGGGAGAATGTTTGCTGAGGGGATATGTTGGGAGCGAAACATAGCAGTCAGTCAAGACAGTTGTTGTGACTGTGAAAGATGAAGATTCAATGTATGACATGTTTGGGCTGATATTCAAGATATTAGTTTACCTCTGACTGTATGTCAACAATTTTTGGGAGAACCCTTTCATGTTACAACATAGCAGGGGCGAAAAGCACACGAGTAAAGCCCATGAGAATGGGTTACTTCTACCAAGGTCAAAACTGAACTTCCGCACATGTGGTCCATAATGAAATATTTTTTTATGAATTTGCCTGGACATAGCTGTGACCTCGATACCACCCGACACCAAGGATGAATTGGAAGGACAACTGAGAGCCAGACCTTATCGCCAAACGTCAGTGCTCGAGCTGACTTCTGCTCCTGTGGCTAAATGGGATAAATCCCTGCAGTCAGGTTCCAAGATCTTGTGGAAAGCTTCCCTTGAAGATTGGAGGCTGTTGTAACAGAATATTAATGTCCGTAGTTTTGGAATGATATGTTTGTGTGTCCTCACACATAATCAATAGTTACATAATCAGAGTCACACTGCATCCTACATCTTTAGCAGTATTACTGAAACATTTGAATGATTCTGGCTCAATGTGAGTGAAATAACAAATTAATGGTCATGCGGTTGAGTTCCTCAATGGAAGCTTGTGCTTTCAATAAAAAATAAATAAATAAATAAATCTAGGACTCAAAAGTTGTAAATGATTTTGTTAAAATGGTTGTTGTTAATGACTTTTCCATCCCAGAATTCTGATAATTTGAGAAATTGTGTAATTTGCCTGCCTGGGTCTACTCTTGCCATTCAAAGATGAGAAAGAGAGAGCAGCGTAAGCCACCTGATACTGAAGTGACAGTTTAACTTTAAAGATGACCACTTTCCTAAACAGTTTCCATATTGGATTGCTTGTTTTCAAGCTTGAATTTTTGGGCAAATTACAGAGCTACACTAGTTGGATCCCTCATTATCTTGTCTCGACATTTGCGACAATCAAAAAGATGCATATGCTTAACAAAACTTGACAGACAAATATATGTGTTGCTCACCGATGAGTGGGATGTCTGTGGTTCTTCAAAAATTAGATAGTCATTAATTTGGCAAATTTTCAATCATTTTGCATGATTAGACACCTGCTCTAGCACAAAAATACACACACGAGGGAAACTATTGCGAAGACCCCGTGTTCAGTTCATAAAGCAAAAACAAATACATGTATTCAAGTTCAAGGAGTGAAAAAATACCGACAGAATAATCATGTGTAAACACATGAATTTGAGAGGCAAACTCTGTCAGCTTGAGTTGTTTACAATAAAGTAGAGTCTTAACCCATGCCAAGCATGGATACCATGAATCTGATCTGAAAAAGGCACACTGCACTGTCTTTCTGAATGTTTACAGTTGCATTTCCATTCTCTTACATTTCGCTTGTGATTCAGAACACATAGTGCCGGGTACCTTAGGGTCAGCACAGGAAAGTTTCTTATTAAAATGTCAAGAGCAATCACACCATAAACGGCTGGAGTCACAGCTGAGGGGAAACAGCCTGAGCAAATCAAAAATTAAGTAATAGCTCTCATATATGATATCTATCAGGGAGCATGGGCAGACGATTAGTGAGCGGAGAGTGGGGGAATGAAAGGGGGATATGAGGACTGAATGATTATCAACAATCTAAGGACAAACACATTAGACACCTCATCTCAGTGCCTTCATTTAATGTTGCCCATAAAATAAAACACGAGCTGGGGGAATAGAGTTTTAGAAACTAGGAAAGGGTGCATAAATGTGCTGATACATTTAAGTATTTGTGTTCCTGAGGGAGAATCGTATTTACAGATACTGTTCATGGCAAAAAGTGGCCCATTATCTGCATCTACTGAGGATCTTTTTTAACATTCTGATAACATGATCAAAACATGCAACTGAGTGAACCCTTTCATGTTGTATTGAAATGACTGAACTTATTTAGTTGTAGTCAGATATAGATTTATGGTTTTCAGATACAATACAACAATTATCTGTCGTCCCATTAAATAAAGATTCTCCATTGTATTTAAAATATGTGCCTGTAGTTGTGTGTGGTGACATACAGTAAATAAACATAGAGGCAGAACCCTGGAGGCCATGCTTTGCTCAGTACAGAAGTCGGGGATTGTTAGAACATTGTTGTTCCATCTCGCTGACAAACTGGGCACATGTAACCTGCTCTGGAAATCTGATTTCTATGATCTGCATTTGATATGGCATAGGCTCTGGCCCTTCCGGACGCAACTGTCCCCATTTAATCAAGGCATTTAATCAATCATTAAAAACACACTGGCTTGTGCATCCCCTGTGGCTGGGAGAGCCTGGGGTTCAGTGTCAAGCCCAAGGACACCTACACATGTGGAAAGGGAGAAGTGGGGATAGAGACACCAACCCTGTAATCAGTAGGTGACCCACTTTACATCCTAGCAACAGCAGACCCAACCACCACAGCACACATCTTGCTGTAAGTCAAAATAAGTGCCAAATAGCTATATGTTCAAACAGCAATAACTGATTGTTCGGTCAGTTACCCAAGTGTCTCCTCCCACTACACATCGAGTAAAATAGAGAGGAAATCTTCTGGTATCTCTGCTCACATTGTCCAATCAGAACATAGAACTCCACAAAGAGGCAATCCTGTCTGCTCACGAAGGCACAGAGAGCAGAATCTTCTGCTGTCAGTTTTATGTCTGGCCATTACCGCTGCACATTCGTGTGGTGATGTAGAGAGTAGGGAGGGGATTGTAAGTATGTTAAAAATATAATAAACAAATACCAGCATTTTGTCTGGCAAGACAAGGGTTGCATGAGCAAGGTTAGTCTGTTGTGATGCAGTTTAGATTAAATCATTTTGGCCCCTAACTGGACTAAATGATGCTGCAGTATAATTATTATTTTGTGTAGCTGTGTTTCTCATTTTGATTTAGTTATGTCCAAACATGCACTGACTGTAAAGACAACACTGACATATTATCACATTATAAAGTTGTTACGGCAAATTTGCTAGTAAAGAGTTGCCTATTTAAACGAAAAACAGACAGAGAGCAACATTTGGTCTCATTTGGAGTCATGTCTCTGGCTACCTGGCAAATATAAACTCAATATTCACTCTTGCTTTAGCTTTGTTTTTTGCCTGTAACACCTACTGAGGAAAATCTCTTGCAAGCTGCTTGCTAACCAGCAAACTTTCCCTTTCAATTGTCTGCTGCTGGCAGGTAGCATACTCACAGAATGCATCTAAACAACAACCTGCTGCATCTGGAATTGATGTGGATGAGAGCAGTACTGTATGAGTAAACTGTGGCAGAAAAAGTTGCAGGTTGTAAACCAAAACAATGAGCTGAAACTCTCCATCGTGCTGAAGGGAACTGCAGAGTTGGGTAATAATGTTCTGTGGGATTCATTTCACGAGTGATTCCTTTCTCACTCAAGTTATCATGTAGTCATCTTTTTCATTTTCTTTTTTTTATCATTGGTGTTTATTCTATAAAAACATAACTAATCAACACATGATGCCTACGAAAGTGGATGTGTATTTTCCAGTGCCTGAGTTAACAGGGAATTTGCACAAATATAGCTAATGAAACTTTAATGCGTAGCCTCAAAACATTTTTGCAGGAAAAGTGCGAACGGATTCACAGATTGTTAGTCCAAACAAAGAGTTACAGCTGACAAGATTTGTGGCAGCTGTTCCTCCTTTACACGATAACCCTCAACAATTAAAAACAGCTGCACTAATCAACAAACTAATGGCAGGGACGGAAATGATTTCAACATCCCAAAGCAGAAAGAGAGGCAGAGAAAGAGAGAAAAATAAATAAATATGTGAAGCAGTTGTGCTATAGGGAATCCTGGAATCAGCCATCAGTCAAAATAGGGCCCAGAGAGATGACTTGACAGATGCATTCATTACATGCAGGATGAAAGGGGGTAGAACACATGGCTCATTTCAAACAACTCTGTCAGGTTGGTTACCTTTTGAATGCTTATTAAAGAAGGAAATAGATCCAAAGCCTCAACAATCATGCAAAGTACTGTTTGCCCTTTATGTCCATCTTTTATCTGTCCATATCTCACCCTCTTTCTGTTTCTAGTAAAACAGACTTCTTCTTTCTTGAGAACATGTTAAATAAAAATACAAGCAGTGATATGTGACGTTGTTGTAATGCTTGTTCTTCATCGATGCCTACTCTCAAAAAGGGCCAGAGGCTTAAGGGTTCTCATTTCAAACGGCAACTAAAGATGTAATGTATCCCTTTTTTTTGTGAATGAAGGTATTTTATCTGCTGAGTAAGTGCACATTTTTCACCTGTTCTGTTATTATGAAACTGAACAATCTGCTTGATGTTCTCGTCTGTTGGAGAGGCAGACTGAGCCTCTTCTCCAAGGGTCCTCATCTAAACAAACACTGCTTTCTGTGTTCCAAAGATTCCTCTCATAGCATCAATCAGTTCTAAAAAGCAACTATCATTGAAAGTAAAGTTGCAGTGAGTGATGGCCTATGCAACTGTCCTAGTCTCAGACTTTCAAGATAATCACATGAGCACAAGCTATAGATAAGATGTCAACTTCTCTTAAGTGAAATATAGGGGTGCAGCGGATCAACAAAAATTACGGTTCGGATCGTTTCACGGATCAGAGTCACGGATCGGATCATTTTTTGGATCAGCAAAAAAAATAAAATAAAAAAGACAAGACAAACAAACATAACTTTGTAAATGCCGCAGTGATAAGCGGTTGTTGAGCAGCCTTCGTTTTCACTCCTGTCAGTGAAACACCAGGGTGATGTCGCTTCAAATGCGTGGCCATGCTTGATGTGTTTCCACTGTCATATGGCTTTCTTGTGCCACAATGCCTACACACCGTCACGGTTTTATCCACTAATCTCTTTCCTTCATCATTATATTTGACAGGGAAGCCAAAATGCTCCCATATAGGTGATTTAAAAGACGCGGGGCGTTCAAGCTCCTCCGTTCCTCGGCTCGCCATGACCACGCTGCACTTAAAAAGTGTGTGGATTGAACATGCGCACAACTTTTTTTTTTTTCATAAATCAATCCGCAGATCACGTGTGTGCCGAACCGAAGATATTGATCCGAACGGATCACGGATCAGTGATGATCTGTTGCACCACTAGTGAAATAGGATCCCCATCTACTGCATTAAGTAAGCGTGGTGAAATACCTTTTAATGTGTTTATTCATTAACATCAATTAATGCTTTAAGTACGGATACATTTGTTTTGATTCAAGGAAGGATGTAAAGTTTGTTACAAAGGAGGCATTTTCAAAATACGTCAGAAAAATGCAACAGGTTGTTGTGTTTTTCAGGCTCAAGAATGATAATAGTTGTTGAAGATACATTTTATAGTCTGAAACAGAACATTATAATATCAAGAATTACAGAAGAAAAATCATGATTTTTCTATGAATAAGTTTAACTTTAAAGATGACCACTTTCCTAAACAGCTTCCATATTGGATTGCTTGTTTTCAAGCTTGAATTTTTACAGAGCTACATTAGTTGGATCCCTTATTATCTTGTCTCAACATTTTATTTCTGTGATCTTGTAAGGCTCCTCATTTAGCATAGAAACCTTCTTATCAGACAATAAGGTTAAAGCTCAGTTAATTTCATGTTGAATTACATTTGCATTCGCTGGTGCTATTGTCATTTCTTTCAACCAAGTGGACTTGGTGAACTCTATAGGTGTGTGTGCTTCACTATACAGGCAAAACCACTTATCTCACGGCACACCGAATATTCAGTGGTTGAACTGGTACGCCTAACCTTTTCACTTAAGTGCACCAGCACATAATTTAGGCGGAACTAATGATGATAATGATTTTGGTTTAATCTAATTGCATTACATATTATGTAGATGTAAATGATTGTAAACATGGATAAAGGTGCAAATAAATTCACCAAGAAAGAACAAGAAATTATGATAATCTCAAATCCCCATCTCAATTTCTCAACACCAGTACCACCAATAAAAAACTGTTTAGTCACACTTCACATATTTTTTGATGCATGTGTGTACAAAATAGCTGCACGGTGGAGGCCTGTGTGGAACTGAGGGGATCTTCATTTCAGGACCATCAGGATTATATCAGGAGAAGTTGTTTGCGCGGGTTCATTTAAGTAAATTATGTGGATTTACGGTTGAGGAATGTGGGACTTCCAAAGTTTATAGTTTGTACAATATAACTGCCTTACATTGGTAAATCCCAATTATTAAACACTTTTATTCCTCCCTCGTTTCATCAGTCACCTTTAATTCATTTGTGATACAATTCAAGAAGCCACACAAATAACATTTTGCCTGCTTCAGCAGTGTGAAAGATTATGAAATACATTTCTTTAGAAGATCAGAAATATCTTGCCATGAAAATCAGCAAATAAGCAGCATGCTGTAACTGAGGTTAATGCTTCGCTCTCGAGCTAATGACAGCAACTGAAGTAATTGTCAGTGCCATATTTCTCAATCATTTTAAGAAGTCAGTTTTAGTTTCAGTAACTGTCTTGCAATATTTCTAATCCAACCTTGCAATTTTACTTACTCTGTGCCGCAGATATCAATTTTTAAGTTCCTTATTGTTTTCAAACATTTATTTTGCTTTCTCAAACGTCCAGAATAGGAGGTCACTTTAGCAAAACAGCAGGCCATGATCCGTCCCCCATTCTGTGTCTCCAAAGGTTGGGGATGCTGTCCTGTTAAGGCTGCCTCCGTCTCCCAGGGCAACCAAGGCCATTGATACATTTTGCTTTACCTCGGACTCTTACAGACAGACAGACTACCTCATCTTAGAGAGTGCTACATGGAACCTGAGAATCATACAACATGACTTACAGTAACTACGGTAAGGATGAACATTTTTGTTTAGACTTCGCTACCACATAGTATCGATATGTAGATGAGTGACGAGTAACCTCATTCGGAGATTTAGTATGTCTCGTGGGTAAAGTACTCATGTCCTTTAGAATTGCGTGGCATTATCCAGCGTGATTTTCTTATGACGTACAACTCTATTCTCCTCATTGAGCTTTAATAAATACCTCTGTGTAAGACAACTGAATCACTTGTTCGGTCCCAAGTTAAAAAGCTCTCAAGATTTCCATTACAGTCAGAGTCTAGACCCAGCCTTGAGACCAGAGGTGACCATATTTTCAATCCTAATTCCGGTCATATTCAGTTATGGTTATGGCTTCAAAATATTGCCTCATGTACATCCTACCTTGAAATCCTTTGTTAATTAGATGTTGTGTTGAAAGGCACAATATATAGCAGATTCTTAGTATTCATCCTGATTAAAATAACAATGGATAGTTGGATAGCAGGGAAATGATCACTGCTGTCATCATTACTGGCTACATCTTGGCCCAGAGGGTCAGCATGGAAGAGGCCCTGCTGCTGCCAGCACCAGATGTACAGCAGGAAAGCAGAGAGTCACCTGCTGCGAAAAGGCTGGTAAGGCATAAGGGGCACTGACTTATGGAGATGAAGTTGTGGGCAAAGGTAAGGTCTTGTTATAAAGCAGCTCGTTGTCTCAATGCAATGTTGTCAGGTGATAAAAAAATGCATATTGTTTTTAGCTGGTGAGAACATACTATATGTTAATTTCAGTGTGTGTATGTGTGTGTGTGTGTGTGTTTTTGTGCACATGCATGAAGGAAAATTGCAGAAACAGGACTATCCAAAGGCTAGTGTGTAAATCTCATCAGTTAGATAAAATAATGACTGAAGGAGCATGGCTCTGAATAGATACTTCAGCTGTAATTGAAAGTCTTTCTTCAGGAGATACAGATGATTAGTATGTATTGTAAATAAAGAGCAAACATGTAATTATTGCGAATGGAGACAGGAATAACACCATGTTGCCAGGCTATAATTTTAGATTCATGAAGGTTGGTTCAGCATTTTCTTGCACATCCTCGATTTATCTTGTTTGTTTAGAAAATATACTTTTATTTTTGTGTTCGTATTCAAACGTTCTTTTAATGCTTGTATAATGCAAAATGCTGCATAGTTATGCTACCCTGCGTTGTCTCCATTAGGCTGGGTAGCGTTGTCGAAATTTACATTTACTAAGAAAACAGAACAGGGGTGGGAAAGACACGCTTGACATCTACTGAATTTGCCCTGGATAACAGACAGCTTAGCATCGTCTCGTATGTATAAACAACAGGATGAAAGAAAAAAAACAATGCCACATTTCTCTGGCGGTGTTGTCACAAGGCTTGTTCAGTCTTACCTGCTCACATTTCACAAATGCTGTCTATCATTTGTGCTTGTCTGCTCTAATATTTGATCCCTCATTTTCACAATGGAGACGGCGCAGACTGAAAAGCTCAAACGCACAATTGTGCTCCTCCCTTCAGGAAGGTCTTGTGTCTCTACACGGCGCCACTGACTCGCTAAATTCAAAACGTTTTGACATAATTACAGTATTGCATCTCTATGCAATGCCTGCATGTGAGCTGTGAATTTGCCCTCCCATCCAAACTCAAAGCTCAAACAGACCGCCTATTCTGTCAAGCCAACCCCTGAGTCAATAGAACATCCTGTCAGAGTGAGTACTGCCTGGCAGTCTGTCAGGCAGCCCCACCAAATTCCCAGTGGGAGGGGGAGATATAGCTTCCCATCTGTAATGATCCCTGGTCTTAAGAGGTCAGAGAGGACGCAAGTGCAGCTATTCTGTGCAGGTAGTTTCTATTGTCAATTTTGCTTGAGTGCCTCTTCGCAGAAAAAAAAATAAAATAAAAACAAAAAACCTTGGTTTGAATGAAAGAACATGATTGTTTGGGAGTCTATATGTATTCAAGGACTTTAACTGATGTCCTGATGGTTTATGAATGGGTTTGAGTCTTAGATGATTTCCTCTAGGGGTGCACCGATCCGATATCAAGATAGGATATAGGCCCGATATTGACAAAACGGCTGGATCGGGGATCGGTAAAATGAACAAATCCACGGGCCGATCCAGTTTTGTTTTTTTTCTCCGTCGCAGCACATCCTACGTCATTCGTCAGCGTTAGTGTGTTGCATGCTTGAAGAGCACAAGTTGTTGTTTGACCAACTCTATTAGTTTATTCTCAGGTTCAGCTGCTATGTTTTATTTTGTATTCCTGTTTGCAGGACGTTGCACTTACTCACGTCACATTTCTTAGCTGATTAGCTAGTAGCCCCGCCATTAGTTGTTAGCCTCACCGATCAGCTGTTAGCCTAGCAATGCTAACTTTCAAACCGACGTACTCAGTACCCTGTGGGCTGTCCATCGTTGCTCCGTTGGTCGTCCCTCCACCACAACCTCAGGGTTATTCACCGCCGGGCTGCTTTGTCTCCTCCTCTGCTGCTGTGGTCTCCCCGGCTCACAGCGATGCTGGATGGTAGCTACTTCGCCGTTGCTGGCGGGGTCTTCAGGTGTTCAGCACAGGAGCACCTGAACCTCTGCTGTCACTTCACCCCAGGTTTCATCGCTTGGATTGGATCTCTTGGTCTCCTGCATCGCCCCCGCTGTGTGCACGGAGCCTCCAGACGCTAGTTTGTACACAGACGATGCTACTGACTTCAGTGCTAGTGTTCCCTCCGTGCTGACTGACAGGCGCTCCATCTATTCTTTGTTTTGTTTGTTCCACGTGTAACCTTGGGTACCCTGACAGGCGCTATATAAATTAAATGTATTATTATTATCATTATTATTGTTGTTATTATTATTATTATTATTATTATTATTATTATTATTAATGTTACACATGTTTACAATGTTCGGTAGGCTAACTGTTTGATTATTTTGTCTTAGTTAGGAAAGTCTGGTGCCTTTACTCCCTTTCACATGGTGGAAGGTTGCAGTTTATTATTAATTCAACAACGGTATCGGATCGGTATCGGGTATCCGCCGATACGCTCAGCCCAGGTATCTGTATCGGGACTGGATCGGAAAAAACTGGATCGGTGCATCTATAATTTCCTCATGTCTTTCCTGTGTGTCCTCCACATACTTTACATTTCTTGCAGTGGTTCCACATACAGAATGTGTATTTCTCTGTATTTTCAACCTGTTACTGGTGACTTGTCCATGGTCTCGCCCATAGGGATACTGTGATCACCATAAAGTATTGAATATTTAACCTCTGATGGCAGAGGCAAGGACGTGTTCTGGTCTTGTATCTCACAAATACTGTGAATTAGTGTTAACTAACATAGGGATGTGCATCTATATACAGTGCTTCTGGCACTAAGTTAGGTCATTAAAAAATACATTTAGTTATATGCTGTTGTCAACACACGTCATGAATGAACCCAAATCAACAGTGAATGGATTCTAAGTATTGCTTTTTCAGCCAAAGCATGATTTACTGTAGCACATTCCTCTGTACAATATTCCTTTAATGTTGTCCAAAAAATCATTAACACATCGATGTGCTAAAATGTTCCACTCCACTCTGACATGTTCCCTAATTAAAGTAAACATTGGCACCATAGTTTCCACAACCAATGGAACTAATGAAACCAATCTTCCACTGAAAATAGTCCCCAACAAATATACTTCTTTCTCCCATTTGAGAAACTTTTGCCATTGCTGTTTTAGAACAAAACAGAAGAAAAAAAGGATAATCTGTCATCCCATCAACCCTAACCTTAACAGAGTATTAAAATAAAAAAATAAGTCTTCTTTGAGAAAAGGTTTATCCAGTGTTTAAAAGGTTGAGATTGAGATGTAGCGTGAAACATGTACACACCTGTCTGCGCAGATCCCTGGTCTTTTTGGTCATCTTGTCAATGGCTGAGTTCAACGGGTCACCTTTCTCTTTCCTCCCGGTCTGTGAAAGAAAAACAAGAATACCATGTTAACCCAGTTCAAGTTCATGCTATTACAATTGTATTGGTTTGACTCCTAATACTGCACCATATATTTCACACTGTACTTTTCTTGCAAAGTGACCCAGACAAAGCTTATGGGGTATATTTGGTGTCAACTGGCAAGTATGAAAATGCACTTCATCACATTACTTGTGTCAACATGTACTGTGATGTTCCATGATTAGACCCAAGTCAGTGGAAACATGTCTCAAACAGTTTGGTACCTAGCAACTAGCGTATCTGGCAAGTATCAACTTCTTTGTCGCCAATTCCCCTGTGTGCTGCACTTCATGTCATTGCCAACTCCTACTGGTGACTTTAGGAGGGTGTTGACTACCATGTGCTTCACCTGGTACACATGGAGTCACCAGCTGCTTCTTCTCACCTGACAGCGGGGAGTTTCACTGGCAGAGCAACACGGATCTTCTCTCTATTCAGATTCCCCTACTCTCCAGCTAATACGCATCCAGACCAACCAGTAGGAGTTGCCAAGGCAGCTACCAGGACGTCAGCTCTTACTGCCTTTCATATAGAAATTTTGCCAATTCTGTTCATTGAAAAGCCTGGCCAGGGAAGAGGCTCCAGTTTCCGCTATGCCACCTGAGCACTCCATTTACCACTTTACAAGCTCTACTGTTTTTGCTCAGAGACCATGGAGAAGAGTGGGCTGATTTATACGACTCCAGTTATAAAATTTCTTTTACTATCAAACTTTGGATGGAAGCTTGGCCTGAAGGTTAGAAAGATACTGTCAGTGTCTTGGAGTGAATCATTTCTGCTCCAGGACTCATATAAATGATCCTGTACTCTGATTCCTCAAGAGAAATGCATACATGTGGGTCTTAGGTAGTGGAAAGTGGTTAAATAGCACTGTTTAGGAATAAAGGATGACTATTTAAAGGTCACAATGTTAAGCATTGTCACTAATTTAACAGATACAGTATTTGCATAATGTTGAACAGGTTGCCATAGCTTGGTAGAAGATGTTCCCCAAATTCTCTGCAGACACTCGGGGTATAACAGTCCCTGTTACTGTTAGAAAAAATAGGTTTGGGGTGTATTGATTACTTTATACAGAAATGGATGTTTAGGGAATAGTTAAAAGGAGTATGTTCAGTACATGTTGATGTTTTGGGTAAAACTATTAACTTCTAACAAGTTGAGTAAAGTAAGAGTAAAATGAATGCACAATAACAATATTGGGGTGTGGGGCTTAGGGCACAGCTTGTGAGTTTAACTGACTGTGAAGCTAACAAAAAGTGCTACATGTGTGACAGCCGTAAATTTGCTACATACTGTACACGGCTTCCCTTCCATCAACACTGAAGTCAAATGTCAATGAATAATGATTCTGTCATTTTATTTTTACAACTGACAAACTGAATAAGTTGTTTCTGGATGGTGAATGATGAATGGAGTTGCGTTTATATAGTGCTTTTCTGTTCTACCCACCACTCAACACTTCTCACAATCACCTATTCATGCACACATTGAAACACTAGCCCCTTTGACACAGAGATGCCACATTATCGCCGCAGCGGCGGTTCGCAAATTCTCCGCTGCTGGTCATTCATACAGCGCGACGCATCGCCACCTTGAAGACAAACTGCTGTGTAATTCACACAGAAAGCCGGCGCTGTGGCTCCAGGGGAGGCGTGACGGTACACACCACAATGATAATTGTGTTTCCACGGTATCCCTCTGTCAATCTAAACCCACAGATAGTTTATAATGATATGGATGCTGTTATAATGTGTTGTGATTGAGATCCTGACCCACCAAACATCCTGGAAAGTGACAAAGTTATGTTTCTCGCTCTAAATTAAATAATTACATGATCGTCATCAGTAAACTGGACGCTGTCTGACTCTGTCACATGCTGGGAAGGAGGCTGTTTTCTGCGGGAAAGATCACTGAAGTCTCGGTTTGGAGGGCTGACAGTCGTGGTGGTATTTTTCGGTATGGTTCGGATTGCCAATAATGCGCCCCTGATATTACCTCCAGAGGCATTTCAGCACCGGAGCAAAATTTCCCCCCTCGCCACCTCTGAGAAATTCACACAGAGGCGGAAAATGGGCGCAGGATCCCCACATCCCAATGGCGTGTGAATGGGGCACAGGCTGCCACACAAGTTGTTGACCTGCTCATCAGCAGCGATACAGCACTCCCTGACCAAATCACCTCACAGTATCTCTATGCTCAGCCAATCATACACAATGGAACAGCCATCATGAGCAATTATGAGCTCAGTGTCTAGTCTGAAGATACTTTGACATACCACTGAAGCTGGGGGTTAATGAAAGGAAACATATTATGCTCATTTTCAGTTTCATAATTTTATTTTGGGTAACTGCTAGAATAGGCTTACATGCTTTAAGGCTCACAAAACACATTAAAAAAGCACTTAATTCCCCATCTATCTGAAACACTCTGTTTCAGCTCCTGTCTCTTTAAGGCCCCTCCCGAATACCCAGTCTGCTCTGATTGGTCAGTTCCCACATACTTGAGCGATGCGCGCTAACAACAACAGAACATCTATGCAAAGATTAATCCTTAGTAGCCCAACTAGCCACTACGCATAAATTATGCAAATACTTTATGTGGCGTCATAGTGTGATGTCCCAACATCATAGACTTAAAGTGGGGACTAGAGATGGGGCAGTGCAAGAACAATGTTTTCTGTGGTAGGTTAACAAAAAATGTTAATCAGGATGATGAACAGGTTGTAAGACACAGTGGTCTTTTGTCAAATACAAGCAGACACAATGATGGTGCCGTTGCCAGGCAACCATTGGACATTATACCCAGCATAGCATGAGGAGAAAAAAACAAAATTCTCACTGGCCTTTGCAGAACAACACATACCTAGTGATACAGATCCCCATCCACCTAAGCTTGTTCCGAATGAGGGTTTCTTCTAGACAGCCTGACCACAACTCCATAACAACAGGGCTTTAAATAAAGGGGCTATTTAGTCATTATCCTGTTTAATGAGACACAAAATGTGGCTGCTTATCTCTGTGTTGCTGCACTATTGTCCTGCCCTTTTGATAATTGAGTGGAACAGAACGGCTCATATCTATGTGTCACAAAGAACTAAATGATACACCATCACACGCCCACCTCATTGTAAAGTCGCCCGTAGGTTAACATTGATTGTCACTTTCAATGCCTTGATCAGGTTGTAAAATTACTGTTTCCAAATGGGTTCTGAACATGTCTCCTATCACACAGAGAGAGCAGCAGAGAGAGAGGGCTACAAATAAAAAAAAACTCAGGCCCACAACATGGTGACACTGACCACCTGACACTCAGAGGTTTAGAGTTATTTTTTACACCTACAAATAGATTTTTTGCAATTTTTTCAGTTTGAATTTGGCATTGTCCAAGCTTACTGTGGGGAATTTGCATGTGTGTAAGGTCACTGATGTGAGAGTGCTCCTAAATGAAAAGAGCCTGTAGCCATAAAAACAGATACTTCTCTGTATAATGTATTGCTGGCTTGCCCTTGGCCAAGGCTCATATAGCACAGGCTTTCTTTCATATGGATGTTAAACACTAGGAGTGAGCCATTTGTCTCTAGGCTCATACTACAGTTAGTCACCCCGTCTTCTAATAGCAATCACATGATGCAATCTTTTTTTTTCTTTCTTTTTTTTATGGAGCAATGCAGAAATCTGAAAGGAAGAAAACTAGCCCTCCTAATGTGAGTAATATGTCTGAGATTCACCTGACCAGAAATATGTCTACTGTGCTGTATGTGTGATGTTGTTATATTTGCAAGCCGTACCTCTTAAAATGCAGAAACAGCTTTTAGCCGTTTGTTGATTGACATAGAGGGAGGAGAGGTAATGAGGATAACATTCAGTGGCATTCCATTATCCGCCACACTCTCATATAAGCACTCACACTTTGATGTGCATGCACAGACAAGCTCTGCTATGCCAAAGCATAGGACATGACATCATTAGTCATTGTAGTGCCTAAGGAGCCTAATGTGTCATTAAGGGACCAGAGGGACGCACAGGATTAAAGATGCTCACTGCCAAAAAAAAGGGGCTTAACTGGAACCTGTCTGAGGACACTTCTGACATATTCATGTGATTTTATGTATAACTTACAACCTTAATTGAACTGAGAGAAAGAAAAAATGGTCAGGCTCAGGATGACACAATAAACTTCTCTACTTATTCATACCATAATCAGACACACCAATAAATAATATTAGTGTGTGTGTGTGTGTGTGTGTGTGTGTGTGTTGTTTTTTTATTTTTATTTTCTGGAATCAGAAATCCCAGCTGTTTTTTTCTTAAAACTCTGTACACTTTAATCTGAGTTAAGGAGATTAAAACAGCACAGTGATGTCAGTCTAAGGGGACAAAACCCAGCACCTGTTATTCTGAGCACTGATTGACAACAGAGCAGTACTTATTGAAGAGAATAGCTTCTTATAAAAGCCACAGCTCTAGGGATGGGTACCGAATTCGGTACTTTTATTGGTACTGACCGAATTCCCCCCGAAGTACCGAGTATCGATTCACGTGAAGTCAATAGGTACCACATTTCGGTACCTGAACGCACCTTCACGGGCGTCAGTAAGAGCGGAAGTCGCGGCGTAAAGTACGTTGCATTCTCTGTCAGAAAGACAACAAATTTGTCTTCAAAATAAGAGCTTTACATTGCACCCCATTGGAGTTTAGAACTGGGTTCTTAGCGAAGGGCTTTTAATTTGAAAGTAGCGACCGGTAGTGGCTTGCTGCTACAACAAGAAGCGGACAACGAAGACAGCTACAGAGACCGAGGAGACGCTAGCATCTCCTGGATCTCAGCGGCTGTCCAGTTGCTCATCTTGACGTCCACGGATGAAGGGATGGACTGACTGCTGTGATCAGCTGTTTCCTGGTTTTAAAACTCCCCGGCTGTTGCTTTCACTATAGACACATATATAGCTACACATAGACGCCTCATTGAGCGCTGGGACCACTGCACGTCAACGTCGCCGCTATATTGGAGGAGGCAGCTCAGCCCCGTGAACTAATACAAGTCAATGAAGTGAACTTTATAAAGCTCACTTCTACAAAGTGCCATAAGTTAATGCCTCTCATTTACACATGCACACACGTACGGATATATTCAGGAAACAAAAACATCGTAACGTTCTCTGATGACTGTAAACATGAACTACTTTATATGTTCAGTCTACAGGTCCGCACCAAACCACAATATGTATTTTTATAATGTTTTTACCAGTTTTTATAGCTGCTAATGTATGTAACGCTGTTTCTGTGATGATACATGACAGTTAAATATTTAATCTGTGTCTATAATAACCAGATCCTGACCTGTAAATGTGACATCTTTCTACCATACTGTCAACTTGTTTAATTAAATTTAAGTTTAAATAACTGACTTAATATGAATCAGAAATACTTCACTGATGCCCTACGAGAAACTGCAGCGTTACAGATGCTCCCATTCAAAGTCAAGAATATGCAGAAAAACACTACTACTACTACTACTACAACTACTACTACAAATAATAATAATAATAATAATAATAATAACCAAAACTATATATGGTGCATTTTTATAATAGTAGCCCACTGCAACTTTACTCTTTTTTTACTATAATTAAATTTTATTTTATACAATATCATATGTTATAATTTTCTTTCATGGATTATATCTCTATTCTGCTGAAAAAAAGAAAGCAGGTTCACTGCTGCTGCAGTTTCTTATCTTGATTTGCAGACTTTGTTAATTTTTTGTCGCCATGATTGTTATTATTAGTACTTAGATCATCAAAAATCAAGCATAATGTGACCATGGATAGACACGTCAACAAATATTAAAAATTCAGAAGTTTTGACTATTTTTTTTTATATACAAAATAACTTTAATTACCACACATATACGCAAAAAAGTACCGAAAACAGGTACTGATTTATACCGGTACCGATTCGCAGGTACTGAGTATCGGTACCGTATCGGTTCAAATGTGAAAGGTACCCATCCCTACACAGCTCATTGTGTAATCTTAAAAATCAATGCAGCATTCTTTTGACAGTTACAGTATGTCTATAACTAAAAATAGATGCTTCCCCTATTGTGTAATTCCTCTTCTGCTTGAAATGATACGTAAAACTTCTTCAGCATGCGATGACAAATGTTTCGCTTATGTTTGGTTTCCTGCAAAACATGCAAAACATAAAACACCCAATTAAAATCACTACGCATGATTTCCCCATCACAAACTTTATAAATAAGGCAGTCCACAATGCTGAGTCATAGGTTAGTCAATGTGTCAGGCTCATATTCATTCTGCCATGATCAAAACTATGGCTTAATATGTGGATGTATCAGCCTGCATGTTCGTGTGTGTGAGAGAGAACCAGACTGGGAAAGACCAACCGAGTCACATTATTGCATTTATGTGTCCACAGTGTTTATCTGGGAAACTATTTGACTTCCCTCCATTCTCATCCAGGTGTTACCTGTGTGTGTGTGAGCAATTGTGCTCTCCAACTCGCAGCCATTAAAAGCTTGACATCACAGTTGGCTGTTGAATCAATTGTCTCCCATACAGCAGCACTGATTGTTTAGTTTTTGACTGCCACATAATGAAATGTGCATGTTCGTTTTTTCTGGTAAACACAAGTCCCTGTGGTGCTTTGCAGACAATGTTCCCAACTGTCCCCATCCATTATTTTCCACCCCCTGGTGTGCACTCATTCATTCTCAGTTGGAGAGAGGAAGATAGAGGAGAGTGTCTGAAAATAAGAATCTAGCACGCGGGGTAATGGGGGCAGTAACAGCAGAATTGTTGTTGCCCACTCAGGAGACGGCTGGTGCGCGGTGCACGCTGGCGGAACGGCCGAGGGCCCTGAGTGTGTTCGCTTTTTTAGGCCCTCCTAAAGTAAGTCATGTAAGTCTGTGGTGCACCACAGCGCAAACTGATTCACTGCATCTCTTAACTCCAAACCTGTAATGGTGGAGTAAGACATACAATGCTACCAGAAGATTGTGGCACTTGGGTATGAGGTATGTTGGTTTTCCATTTTCCAGTTGTTATGAGCCATAAAATAAGAGCTAGGGCCCAAATTTAAGTGCTATTGCAGAGACGGCCAATACATATATTTGTCAAATGCATTTGTAGTCAAATGTTTTTGGTAGGGCTGGGGAACAGCTTTTGTTTATGCTTCTTTGAGACTGCTGTCTATGTTAATTTTCATGATATTTGTGAGCGTTGTGTGAATGGATTTCAGAAGCTTTCGTGTCTGGAAAGAAAAGAATGAACAAAGTCAATAAAAAGGCAGGTGATCAGTATTTCTCTGCTGTATCTAAAAAGAAAAGGTGGCGGCATTCACTCGTTCATTGAACTTTTTTTTTTACTATCGCCATGTCTCTGTCCCACCCTTGAAACAAAGGTGAGAAGGAATTACAAAGGCGAGGCAACACTGAAACCGATGGATGGTGAAAGGAGTGAGGAATGAATCTGGTAATTCATAGGCAATAACATGGCAAATCAAAGGAATGGGCAGATGAATCAGAGAGAAGAAAATAGAAGACAAGTGGGGGAGGAAAGGGGGCATGAGGCATTCAGTCTCATTGTCTCCCAAGATCAATGTGTTAAATGACATCAATTCCGGCTCCTTGTCAATTCAATTAGGCAGGAGCGAGAGGTACAATTACTGTCCAATGTGGTTATACTGTCTGCAGTGGGCTTAAAGGGGAAGGCGAGCTGATAACGAGAGGGTGAGAAAGTGTTTGTGTATGTGTGAGCCTGGGGTGGGGGTTGATAATGGTGGTAACATGTTGGTCGGGTTACCAGGAGATAATGGGTAGCCAGATCCTCATTAAGATAAGTTGTGCTCCCTCAGCTGATGGGCCAATTTGACTTGTTCTCATTAAGTGGAACTTAAAGAGATGCAGCAGTGGCTATCAGCTAGTTTGATTACAGGATACCGAGAAGGAAAACACGCTGCAATGCCTGCAGCTGAGAAAAATACTTCCAGATGAGCGGTTCAGATAAGAATATTTTTCCTTTGTTATTTTTTAAAAAATTAGATGATGCGTCAACAAAGTACAGAAATAGATGCCATATCATAATCTCATTATAGCCATTTTAACCCCCTGGCAAACTGATTAATATACAGCGCAGGCACAATGCAAGGCTGAAGCAAATAAGCACAGAAACAGAATTTATAATACGGTATGAGTATGTTTTGAAGCACATTCATACCCATTGAATCCGGCTTGTTAAATGTTATTTCAAAGGAATCAAAGGTGTACAAAATATGAATTAAAATAATACATATTACATGTTATTTCTTGTTTATCCATCCATCTTTTATCTTTACCTGCGTATCCTGTGCAGGGTTGTTTAGGGATGGAGTCCATCCAAGCTCAAATACAGGCGTACAGCCAGTGTGGACAGACTGCCAGTCTATCACAGGCTAACACACTGCAGACTGACAACCATTCACACTCCTATTCACACCTATAGACAATGAAGCATCTCCAACTCAATTGCATGTCTTCAGAATGAGGAAGAAAACAGGAGGAAACCCATGCAGACATGGTGACTACTAAGAATGTATTTACTTTTTAATGACAGGAAGTATTTGTTAAGGTGTACATCTGAGATATTCTCAGAGAGAAGATCAAGATTAAGTAAATGACAATAATAAATATAGATTTTTTACGTTATTCAATTCTAAATTTATTTATCTGCATATGGGTTCTATGTCTAGATAGCATAAAGGAATAACAGCTTTAATTTTGTTGTACAACCTGCGTTGTCTAATAAAAAGTAGAATTACTGTGTTACTTGAAACAAAAATGTAGAATGTATGTTCGAAGTCGGACAGTATACGAATAAAACTTAATTCTAACCTGCTGTACAGCTTATAAAAAAACTTTGTGGTCAGTGATGGATACAAGTTTATCACGTACACAGAAGATAATAACTCATAACTGGAGGATTATCTTTGCACCTTCACCTTCCACGATACCAATCACACAACTGATCATGTAACAAAGTGTGTAGCAGGGGTTTGGACAAACGAGGGCTTGACCTTTCTCTGTGTGCTGGAGCTACAGGCACTGTAGATTGGTGAGCAGCATTGCACTGTACACAGGATTTTAGATGACACTGACTGAAGACATTATTTTTACACCTCGCCTCCCAGGGCTTCACATGCTTCAGCTATTTTTGTGACTGTCTTAAATGAGTTGTTTTGTTCGTGCAGCTGTTTACAGTGAAATTAAACTGAAACAAAAAGGGAGTAAAATGTTATTCTCTTCCGCCATGTGTTGTCGGTATCGATCGTTTATGGGATGTCTTTAAAGACATGCATGTACCTGACACCAGACTCTCCTTTATTAATGAGGTTTCATGAAAGTGATAATGACCTCAGGCAGTGGCCTTCAATCCTTGTCCTTTGGACTCCTCATGCACAACATGTAGCTCAATATCCTTGATCCACAAATTCTTCACATCATTTACAATTTTGAGGGTGGTCTTACATAATACTTACCCTGTCTATCTCATTACGAAAAAGATAGAACAACTTTTTTCACCGGGATTATCAAAAATCATTGCTTTTAGTTCTTAACTGAACAATATGGCATGTTGGTAAAGGTTGTTAAATCTTTGATAATGTATTCAATAAAGTAAATTATATTATGCTGTTCATAAGAAAAACACTGTTACATTTAACAATATATACAGTATTTAACAATAACATTTATTAGCAATGTTATTGAGAATTGTTGACTCACACACACACACACACACACCGTACACATGGTCACCCTTTTAAAATTCTGCGATGAGGAAATTAATGAATATCCAGAGCTCCTGTGTGGAGCCTGGGGACAGTCAGCACCATGTATGGCTTATGCGAGGGCTTCATCTCTTTTCCCCCTTTCACATGGTTGCCCTTAGTCCCTCCAACAGTGCTGGAAGTCTCCTGTAACTTAGATTTAATGCAGCTGAGAACGACATCGCCTGAGGAGGACTCAGAGATCCTTCTGGCACAAGCTCTCTTATGTTTAATGGCTGATGCTGTTTGCTTACTCCTCTCATTACACTGGCTCATGTTTAGACTGTGGGGCCTGTCACTGGCTATTAGCATCTGTGGTCAAGCAGGCTGTGGATGAGAGGAAGCATCTGGCTTATCATCAAGCACATCGTAAGTCAGAAATGAGCAGTTTGTTTAGGATTGGGTAAACACAGAATGAAGGATTAACACCCTGTGTGCATGGATACACGGTTAATTGGAAGATTCATGCAACACAAAAAACTAATTCCTCAGTCATTAAAAAAATAGAAAAAATAAATAAACCAATTTCAACATAGTTTTGCAAAAATAGTTTAGTATTTATAGTGAAGTATTGTAAACCCTTGGATATTTCTGACATGAGTTTGGGGCATTACCCAGCTATGTTTTTGGCAATGGAGCCAGGTGAGCCAAAACATGATCTTTTCCTAACGCTGCCCATGTGTTCTTTGTACCTTAACCTACCCGGACAATAAGCACAGCATTGTCACAACGCGTTTCAACAAATCCATGGTTTCAAGAAAAGTACATTGCCAACATTTATTCTACTGACTGAGCTGGGGCTTCTTTTAAATGATGTATAGCATATTTTTTGCCATTAATTGAGATGACAGTAGTGAATGAACAGGGAACACAGAGGGAAACCAACAAGGATGACATGCAGCGAAGGTCCCCAGCCAGAATTCAACTGGAAACATTTCAATGGTACAGATCGCAGACCATGCTGCATGTTAACATACTGTTAGCATCAGACTTTTGCTAGGGCTGAGATCAGATCTTGGTTTACCCAAAGGAGCCTTTGCAGAATTATTTCTGATGGCTCCATACAAACTGGACACGACATCTCTGTTTATATCCATGAAATGTGTCGATACAGCACTTTCTAACCAGAAAACCCCAGGACAATATTATAGCCCTTCTCACAAACCGATGGAACCGCCATAGGGGACAATTTAAGGTTCAGTTTTGTGCCCAAGAATACTATGACATGCAGCTGGTACCTGGCGATCAAACCACCGACCCTCCAGTTAGTGGATGACCCACTCTACCCCCAGAGCCACAGCTGCCCACGGTGCAGTAACATTTTATGTGACTCTGCGTTAAGAGTTGCTCCAATGAGAAGACGCTGTAGTAGTTAATACTGTAATGGATTAATCTGTAGTAACTTGAGGGAAGTTATTAAATTCCCATAGAGAAGGGAGGATACAGATATTATTGAGACCTTATAATCCATCTACCTTAGCCACAGTAAGTACAATGGCATTAGGATGCTGTCAACCTCCGTATTTCTGTTTTTATAGTAGGAGTTAAGGTATCCTAAAACAATCGGAAAAAAAGTCAGTGATTGAGCTTACGCGGAGAAGCCGCACTGGAACATAACAAGGTTGCTCGAGGGCTCCGAAGCCCATAAAAAACTCAAGGTATCCCTGGAAGACGTACCCAACGTGTGAAGACGCTGAACTTTACATGGTTGGCCTACTTGAAAAGACACTTTCATGGTAACAAATTCAAGGCAGAGATCCAAGTCATCATGGGAGTTAAATAGTTCAAAAAAGGCTATCCATAAAATCAAAGAAAGAAAAAAAAAACTAAAAAAAAGAAAAATGATAAAAGTATGCATGAGTAATTGTGGGCTGGCTAATTTACCGATCCTGACATGCGCTTCCGAAAAACACCACTATGCGTAGTTGTTTGCAATGGGATGTCACGGAGCGATGCAGGGGTTTAAGAATAGAAGCATGAAGAGAGGGAGCAGGGTAAAATATTAAGTGTGTCAGGCGGACAGCCAAGGTTTTAGGTGCATAGTTTCAGGAGAATAAGAAGAGGAGTGAGGGGAAATGTCTGGTTATCAGACAGAGAGAGAGAGAGAGAGAGAGAGAGAGAGAGAGAGAGAGAGAGAGAGAGAGAGAGAGAGCAGAGGATAGAAAAGTCTAGTCCTGCAGCAGCAGTATGGGGAGCTAGAGCAATGCTGCCTGCAGCCTCCCTGAACTGAATAGCAAGTAGTTTGCGAGGGAGGGACTGAAGGAAGGGCAGCAGGAGAGAAGAGAAGCGAGGGAGGGAGAGGCTGAGAAAAGGTTAGAGAGGGTGAGAAAAATAAGAGAGTGGTGCGATATCTGTGAGAGCAGAACTGTGCTAAAGAGAAACAAGCGAGTCAATGGGGTGAGAATAAGGATTGAGTATCATTGATGTACTTTTGTTTCACCACAGAGCTGAAAAAATCTATTTATCACACACACGCCTATATGTGCATACACAAACATGACGCGGCTGTCTGCGGGTACTGGACGCTGTTTTTGAAAAGAGTGAAGCTTTAATACGAGTCAAATACTGCTGATCGGCTAGAACACCTCGAAACGGGAATTACTGTGGGTCAATCCAATTCAAGGACCTGTTCTTAATACCAGGAGACATAATCCCATTTCATCATCATTTTCTCTTCCCTGCATTGCATCACTCTCCACCCCTCTGGAGCGGATCAGACCAGACAATGACATGTTGCAAATTATGGGATTTCCACGTGCTAGACAGTCAACACAATACAGACATTAGTGTTGACTGTGAGGGTCGGAGTCTCAAGTACTTTTCCATTAAATAGATGTCAGTGTCAGACACCCTCAACTATGTACATACTCATCGTATCTCATCTGTATCTTATGTGTAACAAATAGTGCTGTTGACTGCAATCATGGCTTGTGGCTTTCATGTCAATACAATGCAGATTTTATAGTCTATGATTTAAGCATTCATAATACAATAATAATCTACCTTCCCCATTATTAATGCAGATTAGGGCTACAGAAAAAGAGTCAAGATGGGCTATTGCAGTGTACAGTGTATGTACAGTTTAATCAAAATGTACTTAAGGTGCATTTTATGCAATATCATTAAAGACAGGGTTCCCTTTCAGTCGATTCACTCGGTACAACACATATATTATGGGATATCACGCCCCCGCGTGGCCTGACTGAAGACACCTCTATTCACACCTTTACGGCAGATGACCTGTGGTGACGTATGCGCAGCCCCGCCTGCACATATATATGTGCACCGCCACAGTCATCCTTCAGTTCTTATGCTCTTCACCTCGCTTAAGAACACTTCTACCGAGTCAGGCTAACTAGCTGCTGCCAGTTAGCTTGGTCTTGTTGTGGCTACTGCCAGCTCGAAATTAGCTTAACTGCCCCTGTTGGTGTTAGCAACTGGCTACCTGCAGAGCGCTAATTTCGTCTACTTTCTTTTGGTTTTTGTGTCTCGATATGAGCGCGCAGCCTAAGCAAGCAAAGGGAAAGTCTTCATTTCGCCCCTGTCCTCAGGGGTGCTGCTTCTCCCTGCAAGAAAAGGACTTCCACGAAGCGTGTCCCGTCTGCCTGGGGATTGTCCACGCCAGGAGAGCATTGACCGAGCCCGAGTCCTGTGAGTCCTGTCTCCAGCTCCGGGGCTCAACCCTTGAAAGACAGGTCAAGTTTGTGGAGAGAGTCCTGGGAAAGACAGCCATTGCACAGCACAAACCCCTCCTCTCCGAGTTGAGGGACCCGGCTTCATCCGAGTCCGGTGGCGAGGAGCTCTTGGTCGGAGACCCCGTTGGGAGCTGGGCAGACCATATGGAGTGTTCTGACGGGCTAGCTGGGTTTGAGCCGGCCCCCTCCGAGGGCGCTAGCCAGCCGCTACCCGGGCTAGCCTCTTACCATGAGGACGATGACGTGCTGGACATCGGCCTGGATGTGCATGGCTTATCGGAGGATGAGCAGGAGCCGCTGTCGTTGGGTCAGTACGCCGCCGCTGCTGTGCCGGTTGACCAGGTCGACACATCCTTCCTCTCACTGTACCGCCGTGCAGCTGAGAAACTGGAAGTGGACTGGCCCTCTCCTCCACCGGCTCAGAAGCCGTCGCGGTTCTCGGGGTTTTTCCTTCCTCCCAACCCAATGACTGTCAGGGACAACCTGCCCATGTTCCCTGATTTTGTCGCGGAGCTCACCTCGACGTGGAACAAACCACTGTCTACCCGCGCCACGGTGCCTGGACAGTTTTTGAAACAGAGCTGAAAAAGCTGGTTTGGTCAACCCTCCGCCTATGGAGGCGTCCCTGGCAGCATATCTTGCCACGGCCCAGAACCATGGTGTCGGCGGCCCCACCACGCTCCCATCCAAGCACTGCAGGTTCTCTGCGTCCCAGCTGGAGAAGATTTACTGAACACAGGCAAGCACGGCCCGTGCACTGAGCTCTGTCACCATGCTTCAGACATATCAAGCTATGTGTCTGGCGGAACTCGGGTCACGCATGCCTCCTGATAGTCCACTGTCCCCTCTCCTTAACGAGGTTAGAATCGCTACGGATTACATCCTCCGAGTGTCCCGCTGTGCAGTGCTCTCCCCGTGAATAGGGATGGCTTCCACGGTGGTGGCGCAGAGGCACCTGTGGCTGACTCTCTCCGACGTTCCAGACAGGGACAGAGCTATTTATTTGGATGAGCCAGTGTCGGTTGACGGTTTGTTTGGACAGTCGCTCGACGCCATCCAGGCTAAGTTTGAGCTAAGTAAGAAACAGACCAGGGCATTGAGCAGCATCATCCCCAGACGGGACGCTAAGCCCAAACAGCCAGCCAACCTGCACAAACCGGCACTGCGCCTCCTCCCAAGAGGTCTGCGATGCCGGCAAGGTCGGGACCCCAGCCGGTGAAGCAGCATGCACCCGGTCAGAACCCACGCCCCTCGGCTTGGAGCAAGGGTCCGCCACCGGGCCTCCAGAAGGACTCCAGCAGTAGGGAGACACTGCTGTCCCTCGGTTGTTGCCGCCAAAAAGGCCGCGTTTAAGTTTTGTTCAGGGGTCAAGTCCTGAGAGGCGCTTCTCTCCCCTAACACAGTCTCCCAAGCACACAAATGCCCCCAAAATGGTGGCTGTTCACTGTGTGAATGTTGTAAATGTGCATTTATTGAATCGAATAAAGATTTCGTTTTGTTCTCAAAACATTGCAAATCAAATAAGCCGGAGCAGACCAGTGCTGCTGTTCCCCCCCCGGCACACTAGAGGGTGACAGCCCCTCCCCCACAGTGCTGCAGGTCAGTTGGCTAGTTGTTCATCTTCCTCGGTGGCGCGCATGCACAGTCTCACCTTGGGTAGAGAGAACCGTTGCCATGGGTTACCGTTTACAGTTTGGGGCCCGGCCACCTCGCTTTCACTTTGTAATAAACACAGTTGTACAAGGCGAAGCAGCAGCAGTTATGGGGGAAGAAATAAACAGCTTGTTGAACAAGAGAGTGATACGAGTTGTTCCTGCTTCGGAAACGAACAAAGGCTGGTACAGCCGTTATTTCGTTGTTCCGAAGAAAGGTGGAGGGCTCCGTCCTATTCTAGACTTGCGAGTGTTAAACAAATACCTACAAACTTACAGGTTCAAAATGCTTACACTCAGACAGCTACTGAGCGTGATCAGACCGGGAGATTGGTTTACAACTATCGATCTGAAAGACGCTTACTTTCACGTAGCGATTCACCCAGACCACAGGCAGTTTCTAAGGTTTGCATTCAAGGGCACAGCCAACGAATACCTGGTGCTGCCATTCGTCTTGTCACTCGCCCCCTGAACATTCACCAAATGTGTCGAGGCGGCGTTGGCTCCGCTCTGGGAACCCGGTTTATTACAACAGGGGTCCCCAGGGAGGGTTTTTTCGCAAGGTGGTGTCCACAGACGCATCCCTGAGGGGCTGGGGGGCTCTGTGCGAGGGCACAGCAGTGAGAGGGGTTTGGACGCCAGCACAATGCAGGCCCCACATCAACCACCTGGAGCTATTAGCGACTCTTTTAGCTCTGAAGCATTTTCGTCCCGTTCTGACAGGCCATCACGTTCTGATCAGGACGGACAACACGACGGTGGTTTCCTATATAAACAAGCAGGGAGGGACATGCTCCCTCCCCCTGTTAAAACTGTCTCACTCTCTGCTGCTGTGGTGCAGTGCTCATTTTCTGTCTCTCAGAGCCACACATGTTCCAAGGCACTTGAACCTGGGGCCGGACCTTCTCTCCAGGGGAGGCACTGCATGAAAAGTGGGATTTTCGGCCCCGTAAACGCCCGGAAATCTCCCTAATTTTCGGCAGTTAACGACAATTTACAGGCTGTGAACGTGGCGTTTGTCTGTGCCAAAAATTGTCGGAAACGAACCATGACGTCAGCGGAGCTCCCGGAGGTGCGAACGCCTCCAATTTGCATATGAATAGCAGCGAAACCACGCCTGGCCAGAGAATGTGTGGGCTGGCTTGAATATCCTCACTCAGTATTGGATGAAACCACTACTCATAAACAAGCAAAGTCACTCGTGATTGGTCACCCTGGGTCATTATAAATGTAAACCCCGGTGGGAATATATATATATATATATATATATATATATATATCATGTTTATATATTTATATTTATATGATTTATTCATTCATTTATATTTATGATATCATCGATGACATTAATTAATTTACTGAGGAAAGGAACATTTGCCAGGAAGGAGTTGTTTATTCAAAGAAAGAGTTTTATTAGCACAAACACAAACACACAGCATGTACAAAGCATAATTTGCGCACACAACAAACGGGAAGCTCACAAGAGGCCCAAAATCCTACAGCACCGAAGTGTCTGTTTCTGCAGACGTCTGTGGTGCGCTGCCCTGTACTGAACGTACGGAATCGTCTCTCATGTGACAGCAGTGTGGCACAGAGCTCGGTGAGCTCCCGGCTGCGAAAGGACGGAGGTCGCACAATTCATCCAGACACCCGCCATCTTGTGCCGTCTTCCTCCTCAGACGTCAGGTCCATGGCGGCGCACTTCCAAAGGTCCACCTCATCCTCAGCTAGCACTCTGGCTCGCTTCCAGCAGCTGTAAAAATAATCAATAAAGACGATCAGTACTGCGCGATGCACTGCGTATGGACACAACACATCTATTATTTAATAGAATAATAGTCACATTGACCAAAAACGGATCTAATCTAATAAATCTTACCCTCTTTCTCCTCGATCGACTCTGAGCTGAACTCCTCACAGCCTCCGCCTGCGATGCAAGATCTGCTTGTTTGTTGTCCTGCGTACTGTCTCTAATGTCTTACAGGCAGCTGGAAAACAATTAAAAAGACTGGTATGAATAAAGAAACGTAAGTCACAGTAAAATTAAGCGAGGGAGAAAACAGTAACAGTTACTTACACACAATGGCGTCATTATCGGCATCGTGTAAATCTGGACTTGCAGACGTGGCTCCGAGCTAACAGGAGGTCGCGGCCTTGTTATGAGGCGAGGTTAGTCTGTGAAAACAAAATGCTCGCAGCGATAAACCTCCGTGTCCCTCTGCGGCAGCGAAGCTCCGTCCGTCGGCGACATTCTTCGTGGCGACCTGGCAAAGCTTCTCCCGTCCGCGCAGACGTCCTCTCGACAATGGCCGGGCCGCTAGCCTAGCTCCTGCTAGCTAGCTTAGCCGAACTTGCTTCATGTCCAATAAAACACAAACACTTCGACTGCGATGGAGAGTCCAACTCACACACTCACAGCACGTCGTCCGACAACAGTTCACAGTCTGTTAGTGATAAAACACGACACTGACGACACACACAGTCCACTGTCAGCTGCTCGACGCCATTAACTCTCCGCTCCTTCTTCCTCGTCACTCACGCTCCGGTCTACCCGGAAGTGTAAAAACTCTTACAGGTCATGAACTCTCACACGCAATAAAAATTACTTTTCAACTGCTTTTAAAACATTCAGAACCCATGAAATTATAGAAATACTTTTTTTTTTTTTTTACATTTTAATATCTTGGTTATCTCAAAATATTTCATGCAAATTTTAACGTCTTAACAACTGGCGTTTTATCTTTAACTTGTTCCCAGGAGAGAGAGAGAGAGAGAAAAGAATAAATAATCTTTTTTACATAACATTGGCCATTGCTAATGACATACACAGTAATTAATCTAGCATACTTTCATTAAATAAATCCATTCAAGCTCAAATATAAGGGTCTATAATTAGGCTATACTGAGCCTGATCTATTTATACCAGAGATTTTCTTAAAATGAAGTTAACACCTCTTAGAAAAAGGTCACCTGGGGTAAAACTCCCCCTGCAACCCTGATTTGCATTTGTATAGCTCACAGCATTTTCATTAACATGTTAAAGCCTCCCCTAGTATCAGGGGGAGGGGGGTCATTGGGGGACAACTGCCAAGCAAGGCCCACGTCAATTTCCGACAATTTACGTCAGTTTTCAGTGTTGCCTGCAAATTGCCGCGTGCAGCCGCAAACCTGAAATTCCACGTCAATCTACAGTGCCGCATATTGACGAAAATCCCACTTTTCATGCAGTGAGGTCCTCTTGTGAGGGAGTGGAGATTGCACCCACTGGTATTGGCTCAGATATCACTGCAGGGGAGGCTTTAACATGTAAATGAAAATGCTGTGAGCTATACAAATGCAAATCAGGGTTGCAGGGGGAGTTTTACCCCAGGTGACCTTTTTCTAAGAGGTGTTAACTTCATTTTAAGAAAATCTCTGGTATAAATAGATCAGGCTCAGTATAGCCTAATTATAGACCCTTATATTTGAGCTTGAATGGATTTATTTAATGAAAGTATGCTAGATTAATTACTGTGTATGTCATTAGCAATGGCCAATGTTATGTAAAAAAGATTATTTATTCTTTTCTCTCTCTCTCTCTCTCTCTCTCCTGGGAACAAGTTAAAGATAAAACGCCAGTTGTTAAGACGTTAAAATTTGCATGAAATATTTTGAGATAACCAAGATATTAAAATGTAAAAAAAAAAAAAAAAGTATTTCTATAATTTCATGGGTTCTGAATGTTTTAAAAGCAGTTGAAAAGTAATTCTTATTGCGTGTGAGAGTTCATGACCTGTAAGAGTTTTTACACCTCCGGGTTGACCGGAGCGTGAGTGACGAGGAAGAAGGAGCGGATAGTTAATGGCGTCGAGCAGCTGACAGTGGACTGTGTGTGTCGTCAGTGTCGTGTTTTATCACTAACAGACTGTGAACTGTTGTCGGACGACGTGCTGTGAGTGTGTGAGTTGGACTCTCCATCGCAGTCAAAGTGTTTGTGTTTTATTGGACATGAAGCAAGTTCGGCTAAGCTAGCTAGCAGGAGCTAGGCTAGCGGCCCGGCCATTGTCGAGAGGACGTCTGCGCGGACGGGAGAAGCTTTGCCGGGTCGCCATGAAGAATGTCGCCGACGGACGGAGCTTCGCTGCCGCAGAGGGACACGGAGGTTTATCGCTGCGAGCATTTTGTTTTCACAGACTAACCTCGCCTCATAACAAGGCCGCGACCTCCTGTTAGCTCGGAGCCACGTCTGCAAGTCCAGATTTACACGATGCCGATAATGACGCCATTGTGTGTAAGTAACTGTTACTGTTTTCTCCCTCGCTTAATTTTACTGTGACTTACGTTTCTTTATTCATACCAGTCTTTTTAATTGTTTTCCAGCTGCCTGTAAGACATTACGAGACAGTACGCAGGACAACAAACAAGCAGATCTTGCATCGCAGGCGGAGGCTGTGAGGAGTTCAGCTCAGAGTCGATCGAGGACGAAGAGGGTAAGATTTATTAGATTAGATCCGTTTTTGGTCAATGTGACTATTATTCTATAAAATAATAGATGTGTTGTGTCCATACGCAGTGCATCGCGCAGTACTGATCGTCTTTATTGATTATTTTTACAGCTGCTGGAAGCGAGACAGTGTGCTAGCTGAGGATGAGGTGGACCTTTGGAAGTGCGCTGCCATGGACCTGACGTCTGAGCAGGAAGACGGCACAAGATGACGGAGTGTCTGGATGAATTGTGCGACCTCCGTCCTTTCGCAGCAGGGAGCTCACCGAGCTCTGTGCCACACTGCTGTCACATGAGATGCGATTCCGAAGTACAGGGCAGCGCACTACAGACGTCTGCAAAAACAGACACTTCGCGGTGCTGCAGGATTTTGGGCCTCTTGTGAGCTTCCCGTTTGTTGTGTGGGCAAATTATGCTTTGTACATGCTGTGTGTTTGTGCTTGTGCTAATACAACTCTTTCTTTGAATAAACAACTCCTTCCTGGCAAATGTTCCTTTCCTCAGTAAATTAATTAATGTCATCGATGATATCATAAATATAAATGAATGAATAAATCATATAAATATAAATATATAAACATAATATATATATATATATATTCCCACCGGGGTTTACATTTATAATGACCCAGGGTGACCAATCACAAGTGATTTTGCTTGTTTATGAGTAGTGGTTTCATCCAATACTGAGTGAGGATATTCAAGCCAGCCCACACATTCTCTGGCCAGGCGTGGTTTCGCTGCTATTCATATGCAAATTAGAGGCGTTCGCACCTCTGGGAGCTCCGCTGACGTCATGGTTCGTTTCCGACAATTTTCGGCACAGACAAACGCCACGTTCACAGCCTGTAAATTGTCGTTAACTGCCGAAAATTAGGGAGATTTCCAGGCGTTTACGGGGCCGAAAATCCCACTTTTCATGCAGTGCATGGGACCGCTTCGGCAGGGCAGAAGTGGATCTTTTTGCCTCCAGAGCAATTACCCACTGCCCCCTGTTCTTTTCCATAACGGACCGCAACACCCCACTGGGAATGGATGCGCTAGCGCACACATGGCCCAACATGCTGCTGTATGCATTTCCCCCGGTGGAAATGATTTTGTCCGTTCTGGAGAGGGTGCGCCAGCAGTGGCTCTCCCTGATCCTGGTGGCTCCTCGCTGGCCGGCGAAGTCGTGGTACGCCGAGATAATCAGTCTGTTGGTGGCGAGGCCTTGGCAGCTCCCTCTTTGCAGGGACCTCCTCTCCCAGGCAGGAGGAGAGGTGATTCACCCACGCCCAGAGCTGTGGCGACTACATGCCTACCCGTTGAGAGGTCCAACTTGATAGCTCAGGGTCTGCCCCCAAATGTGGTGGCAACGATCCAGAGTGCGAGGGCATCATCTACTAGGGGCCTATATGCCTACAAATGGCGGGCGTTTGAGCAGTGGTGTCAGGACCGAAATGTACTCCCATTTCAGTGCTCTATTGTGGATGTTTTGACATTCCTTCAGGAGCTGCTGGATAAGGGTCTCTCTTTCTCAACAATTAAGGTCTATTTGGCAGCTATATCTGCATGCCATGTTGGTTTTGATGGAGTGACGCCAGGCGCTCACCCTCTTGCTATGTGCTTCCTGAAGGGAGTCCGCAGGCTGAGGCCTGTGTTTAAACCCAGCGTTCCCTCATGGGATTTAGCGTTGGTGCTTGAGGCTCTTAGTGGACCCCCATTTGAGCCTATTGAGTCTGCAGATATGAAATTTCTTTCATACAAGACTGCACTGCTACTTGCTCTGAATTCTGCAAATCGAGTGGGCGACCTTCATGCTCTGTCTGTGCATCCCTCTTGTACCCAGTTCACTCTGGATGGGTCTAAGGTTACACTGCGCCCGAATGCGGCGTATTTGCCTAAGATTATCCCCGCAGCCTATAGCTCTATGACTTTTGAGCTCTTGCGCTACTGCCCCCCTCCATTTGCATCTGAAGAGAAGAGGAGGTTACATTCCTTGTGCCCTGTGCGTGCACTACGCACTTACATAGACCGCACCCAGGTTGTGCGTTTATGTGACCAGTTGTTTGTATGTTTTGCTAATCCGGCTAAGGGCAAGGCGCTGTCTAAACAGCGGCTGTCCCACTGGATTGTGGAGGCTATCTCCGTAGCATACAGCAGCAGTGGTCTTTTGTTGCCCCAAGGTGTCAGGGCACATTCAAACAGGGGCATGGCAGCCCCGTGGGCCTTGTTTAAAGGGGTTTCTGTGAGTGATATCTGCGCTGCAGCCAGTCGGTCATCACCGCACAGCCCCTTTGGTGGCTCACTCTGTCCTTTCTGCTGGGTCTACCATGCACTAGAGTGTTGGAGGTTTGACTCCGGCTCGGTGAAGAGCGGCTATCGAACTGAAGGATGACTGTGGCGGTGCACATATATATGTGCAGGCAGGGCCGCACATACGTCACCACAGGTCATCTGCCGTAAAGGCGTGAATAGAGGTGTCTTCAGTCAGGCCACGTGGGGGCATGATATCCCATAATATATGTGTTGTACCTCGTTCCTCTCCTTCAGGGAATAGAAGTTATATTCATAACATTTTGTTTCTGTTTCCCCGAAAATTACTACATATCCTGTATCCTGGAAGATTTCAATGTCTCAGACAAATGGGAAAAATTCAAGTCCAACATTATATGTATTTACTGAGCTTAAAAAATATGAATGTAGAGTTCTAATGCTGTGCATTACCAACCCAGAGTGACAGCCAAAGACATACAAAAACATTACAGGAGATATAACAACCGATTGAAATTCTTTGTTTTTATGGTGTAGTTACGTTTATAAACTCTCCAAAGGTAACGAGTAAGCAGTTTTAAATAATCAATGGAGTTTATCAGCTGTTCCTCGTGCACATGTTAATGCAGAGATACATTAATATTTTCCTTATTTGAGGATGTATTTCACCCTCTCATCTCACCCGTTATTGATCAGGTTGATCAATTTATGATCTTTTTATGACCCGTACCACCTGATCCGCGAACTGAGATCCGTGGAAAACCGTGCACTGTAAATATCAATGTACTTTTTTTATATGCAATAAAACAGAGTTGTTGTTGGAACAGATGACTGTGAAATGGCAGGGCAGAGGGTCCAGCAGCTGAGGATCACACCCCTTTCCCTCAGTAAAGATGAGTACCAATGTTTAATACAGGGTTCGTACACATTTTTCAAGGTCAAATTCAAGCACTTTTCAAGCACTTTTAAGGGTCATTTTCAAATTTTTCCAGCACCTTATTGCTGGGGTAAAATACATATCTACAGGGATATATACACTCATTTTTGTACATTGTATTATGCTGCGAACATCTAAAATCATGTTTCATAATAGCAAGAAGTTTAGAAGTTAAAGGAGAACACAAAGTTTTATCCAAAAAAATGGAAGCCACTTGGCGTTCTTCAGGAACACTCGCACCGAGACAATGAGAGACTGAGAGCACCCTGTAATTTTCTTTTTTGACATAGATTTTTATGTTTCAGAATGCAGTGTTGGGAGTAACGCGTTACAAAAGTAATGCAATTACTGTAATGCATTACTTTTTGCTGTAACACAGTAATTTAAGGCATTACAAAAACAAAAAAAGGTAATATTTTACTCAGTACAAATCTCAGTAACGTGTAGCGTGTTATAATGCATATAATGCTAGAGAACTATTGATCGAGGAGAAGATGAGTGGAAGGATGTAAAGAACATTATAGTTAAGTGCATTTTGTGTGCAAAACCAAAAGATCTCTCTACCTCGCAAAATAGCACAAGTCATTTAACGAAACATCTAGAGCGGTGTCACACTAACATTAAGCTAGTGACCAAAAGAAAGCAAACTGAGGATGAGAGCGGAGAAAAAAACATTCTCCTGTACTGCGATGCTTAAACCTCAAGAAGCGAGGAGACTGGTGGCAGAGTATGTTGTCAAAGACATGCTGCCACTTTCAACAGTGGATTCTCCGTCTTTTATAAAAATTGTGAGCAAGATCCCCTTCCAGGCTAGCAATGACAAGGTAAGCTATTATTGCCTCAACAGGTTAGTGCTGTTGGGCTACTGACTGTAATATAAATATAGCGACATAATGTCAGTCTGTGTTACATTAGTTTGTATCCAGATAAAACATACAAAAACTTCTGTTAAACACAATAAACATTAGCTAAAGGGCCTTACAATGTAGGCTCCCCCCTGTTTTTGAAAGGTCTGCCCAAACTGAATTTGAGTGTTAACATCGACCATTTTGAGATGTACGACCACTTTCTGCCCCATGAACAGATTTAGGCTACACTGGAAATCAGTGTGTGTGTTTCAAAAAATTTCAATACAATGTAGATGCATTCTAAGAATATGTACTGTCCCTGATATATAGAGGAAGGTGGGACAAGTCCATGCATCATGCATGTTTAATCACATCTAGAGGACATAAGCTTTTAGAAAATGCTTTCCCTTACGTTAATAACGATCAAGGTGTTGACAAACAAAAAGTTATGACACATACTGATTTTTCAATGTAAATATTCTCATGAAACAGGTAGTGCACCCCAAATGCTTCAATTTTAACGCTGCAATTCATGTTCAGTATGGCCAGCCCTTTCAAAAACTGTTGTTTTCAGTGTTAGTGGTTGTATATGTTGGTGAAAGTAACTTAAAAGTAATGCAATAGTAGTGTAATGCCTTACAATTAGAATACAGTAATATCACAAGGTAATAAAGTTACTGAAATTACAGTAACAAGTAATAAATAATGCATTACATGTTTGGAGTAACTTGCCCAACACTGTCAAAATGTGTCACCTATCTGTAAGAAGTCTTGGCTTGCCATCTAATTTACTTTATTAGAAGTAAGTAATGAGAAGTGGAGAAAAGTGAACATTTCCTTTTCACACTTCAAGCTCTGACTGACGTCAGTGCCTGGTGTGACGTCACAGAGACAAACTGAACAGTCAGTTTCTGACTCTGGCACTTTAGCTCTACTGTTCACCAGTGTGAGTGACTCGTCTACTGACTGGCTGTCAGCAGAGGAGAGATGCTCTGTGCTGCACAGATAGCTGTTCGCTTATTCATCAAAGTTTATTAATATTGAACGTGTCATCAGTCCAAATTGCATCAAATTCAACCTTCTCCTCAGCCATCCTTCTATTGCTACCAGGCTGCATGTGTGACGATACACACACAGGCCACAGACTGCATACACAGACAGTCAGGCGCTAACTTAACGAGGTCACGTAACGTGATTAATGGTCCGCTAATTATTCCTTAGCTTGTTATGGTTTAGCTAACGTTAGCGGTTAGCATAAACAAAGTGTTAACATGCAGTGTTGGCCTAAGTTACTCAAAAAGTCTTCACTTACATGTCATGTGACTTTAGAGCGCAGACTCTCCCATTGCACACATCTGCACATCTTTTTTGCAGAGTTTGCATGACGCCACTCTTTGATTCGGTCCTCGTCATAACCATTGTTTGTACTTATAATTTTCAAGCCAGTGGTCGTTGAAACAGCAGCCTCCCGGCATTCTGTCATCTCCTGCTGTCGCTCTTCTAAGAGGGGCGGGGCTACACACAGACTGGCAGGTCGCAGAGAGGAGCAGAGAGGCTCAGCGGAGCCCAGGAGAAAACATCTCCACATACGGTTTTCTTACCGATTTTATTTCTCCTTGTAATAAGCAAACTATCCAGTCCATCTCAATTTTGTGAAAGACATAAGAGTTATAATGTCAAGCACTTTCAAGCACTGAAACTAAAATCCAAGCACTTTTTAGGCCTTGAAAATACAACATTGAAATTCAAGCACTTTCACGGATTTCAAGCACCCGTACGAACCCTGTTAATATGTGTCATTTCCTGGTGCGTCTGGCTCTTAAAGAGAATGGGACACAAAACTTGGATTGTTTTTTTCATGTAATAAAACTATTTAAAGTCACAGTGTTTGGAAAAAACTTTTTTTTTTTTTTTTTTAAGTATTTGACAACTTGACATTGACACTCAACAACAAGCTATAGCTGCAAGAGTAGAGAAAAGCTGATAAAAATTTAAATCGTACAGTATTTATGGGTGGATTACTCTGGATGGAGAAAGTAAAATATGTCCGGAGTTTTCCCAGTCAAATAATCGAAAATGATTGAAATGATCAAATAATGGAAAACCTGCGGTGAGGACACACATAGAAACAACCTTCATGAGTGAATTTAAGCAAAACAATGCTAATTAAATTATAAAATGAGAGGAGGCAGAAAGGTGATGGAAAAGACTGACTTGCTGTGTCTAAGCATTATCTACCCTGACATCTACCTCAGACTCCATCCCTGCTTACCTGACCGTCTCTTTCCACTCATTGTTTGCATCTGCCAAAACTACCACTCTTTATGCGACCTCTTAGCTAGACCGTGTAGAGCAGGGGGTTACAAGTCAGCAAGGTAACTCCATTAACCTGAAATGACTGACGTGAAAACAAGTTTTTCACTGACGCTGGAATATTTTAGCCCCGTTCCATTTGTTCACACCCTGCCTCTCGAAAGTTAGAAGTTGTGCACAGGGAGATGTGAAAGACCAGTTATCTCTGACACACACCGGTTTCAAATAGTCCACTGCACAGGCACACAAGAATGAACTGAATTTAAATTATACAAAACATGTGACCAGCAAATGAGTTCTCCAGAGCTGCCAGGTCTTGCTATCAATGTGAGGGTGGTGGTTGTCAGGAATAGCAAGGACTATACAGAATATTATGCGTCTTTTTTGTAAACCAGGATAATGATGACTCAAGCTGCTCTTCCGGGTGGGTTGCTGTGTGTAGGTAGCACTAATCAGGGATTAGGATGTTTGGGGAAAGGGAAAAAAAAATGGCCTCAAGTCCGACAGCAAAACATAGCCAGCAGCGAAACAAACAAAAACATGCTAATGATAGCATGATAACACTAGTGTACCTGCTGCCTATTGTGACTGAGCCCACCGTAGAGACAGCCGCTGTGCACACAAACAACAGAGACATACTGTACAGAGCGAGACAACAGTGTGCTCCCTTGCCATAATGATCCGGGGTGCAACCACTTCAAAGACTGCTGGAGCTGGCTGAACTGGTGAAATGATTATGTCTCCCACTATCCTTTCATGTGGGCTTTGTCAGTCCAGCCACACAGCAGCTCAAGCCACAAACAGAGTTGTTGCTGCTATTAGTTACGAGGAATAAGGAACAGTAAAGCCACAGAATATCTGGACATGATGTAAGTGCACTGCGTGAAGACGGATCAGGGGATAGGACTTACTGTCATGGTGGGTGTTTGGGGATTGATGACTTCAAAGGACATCTATTCTCTTCCTTAAGCTGACTCATAAAATGTATTCCTTACAATGGCCACAGCTGCTTGAGTCCAACCAGTATTTTCAGGAAATGACATGTAGACATCACTCTTGAAAATATTGGCTGTCATTTGTCAGTCCGTCTCGGAAACAGCACAGATTGAGGCACTAGGAGGGACATATGAACCTTTCTACATCTGATTGATTAATCTGTTGCACATCATCTGAATGAGCACTGATATGATAACAGGCTGGTGAATTGATTCAGCTGTGGAAACAAGGACATGCTGCACCAGTCCCTTATTTACATGCAACAGGCCCAATGTGTCTTTGGCAACTCTTAGCCTATTAAAGGGATGCCTGGTGCAGAATAATTTCTATATGCTACACGGCAAAGGGGTTATAGCAGAAGATCTGCCATAGTTACCGATGTTCATCGGAGAGATTCATCATTAGCTCTGCTTTATAAAAATGTTCCAAGTACTTCCATAGCGTCTGTAGGTGTATCCATATTTGAAGATTTTTTTCAATGCAGGGAAGTGCTGTCTTCCTACAGCTATGACATAAGACCTATGTGCAATAAATGCATCCCGTTGTCCAAGAGCAATACATTTGTGATTTGAGGACTTAATTAGATGAACATCGACATCAGAAAAGGAAGCGCTGGGATTTGATAAAGTGCAGTAAAGCTTGAGACAATTACTGCCCACGGCATTTTCCGATCACCCAGCCAGGCCAGCAGGTGCGAACGCCGCTGGAGGTTAACTGCCAAAGGGAAAAGAGGGAAGAGAGCCAGGAAAAGCGCTAACAGCTTGGACCTAAGGCTGCTGCTCCAACTAGCCTACTAGTTTCTAATGTCTAGTTTCAGGGAAACAATGGGAAATCAAAGACTGTTGTACCCAAATCTTGCAGAGACCTGGATCCATCAGAATGTTCCAGATAAAGCTATTGCACTCAATGGTTAAATCATGTCACGTGAACAGAACACAAGAGGCCACAAAGGGTGGGAAGGGAAGACTGTCTACATTAATGACGCTTCGTGCTCAAACGTAATCAAAATTCATTAACAGTGTCCCAGATGTCAAGTTTTTAACGCTAAGATGACAACCACATTATTAACACAATCTATCCTGCTGTTTACATTTCTGAGGCACAAATAAAAAATAAAAAAATGCACTACAGAATGATAATGATGATTCCTGGATAAGTAACAAAAGTACATGTTGTTTGACTAAACATTTATTTCATTTTCTTCTATTCCATGATGAAATATTTTTACATATTATGTTCTATGTGTACATAGCATGGAAGTGCTACAATTTACATTTCATTGCGCAAACCTGTGTTGTAAAATGACAATAAAGGACCTTGACTGTGATCTCAGCGGTCCTAGAGTAAAGGCTTCATTTGTTTAGCTTCCGATGTTAATTTTATTTTTTTAAGGCTTTGTCTGCAGTCATCTCAAGGTGTTGTTTTGGATATTGTCGATTAAATGTAAAGATATACAAATCTCCTGCATAAAAAAACCCTGAAATTAGTGTCAATGTTCTCCATGGTAAGGTGTGAACGCAACTGATAACTTCTTAGTGTCAAAGGAACATAATCAAAACGTCATATCATCAGGAATGTTTTGTACAATTGGGGCTTTTCTATTCAGAAAACTAAATACACAAATATTGACAAATGTCATTAAAAAAAATAAAGCCTAAAGGGGAAGCAGTATGAAAATTCAGTGACATCTTTGGAAAACCTTGACCATTTTAATACTACCGTGTGCTCTGCCTGGCAATAACAGTTAACACAGTCTGGGAGCAGCATAGCAGGAACTTGTGGGCATCACAAGAAGGGTGAAGTATGCCCCTGGGCTGGCCAGCCTTATTTTCAAAGCTGTGACAGGGTCAGGTCTCTGCTGAGGGTTATCGTCTTAATTATGCATGGCCCATCTGGTAGACAAGGCTCTGGTGGAGGTGGGCAGCTGCACCAGACAGTAGCTGATAGAAGAATGACATGATGAATAATGTCGATTCCCAGTGCCTGTTCTCTCTAACATAAATAGAGTGATGCCAATATCTAATATATCCAGGGATTTGTCAATTAAGTTAAAAAGACTGCCAGTGTAAAGCAACATTGGCAAATACGAAATAATTCAGTCTACCCTACACAGCACACTACAAAATAAATGGCTAATTGTTGGGTTCAAAATGTAGAACTTGTCCCTGACAGAACATTGATATTGTGGGAATTTGCAAATTACTTCCAGATTATGTTCAGTTATGGGATCTTTTCAAAGCAAGCATGACAGCATGCAGTCGAAGCAGATTAAAATCATTTCCCTGAATTGAAGGCTCTACATAGCTACATAAAATGTTATAAAGGCAGCACCAACATTGCTGGAATTCTTTGTAAGTGCATGACAAAGGGTGATGTTGATTGGGCTGTAGATTTCGAGGTTTGAAATAACTGGGGTGCAGAGAGAGTAAATCATGCAAAAACATTTTTAAACAGTTAGACGCGAACCAAAACACACGCACACACACACGCACAAAGACAGCAGAGACAAAGTGAGGCTGAGAATTTTTCTCTTGCCAGAGGATTTAGCTGCCATTGTCTGCTACCAGAGACAGTACTCTGCATTTTAATCAAGGGTGCAATTTTGAATCCAGTGGCCCTATGATGTGATAACAATTGGATTTTTCGCTTCTACTGTGTCAGGCTTGGCTATGCGTCATCATGCACCATCACATTCGCCATAGTTACTGGGATCTAGTTATCAGTGCATTGTGCCTGTGGTCAACTTACAGTATGTCGTGATATGGATCAGCCTGTAGGAGGGTAGATAATGTTAGCCTGCACGGGTTTGTTTGCAGTGTTGGGAATAACGGCGTTAGAATAAACAGCGTTACTAACTGTTACGACCAGGGCCTAGGGGAAACCCTGGTGCAACAAGAGAATGAGACTCCCCTCTTCCCATTCCCAAGCACCACCGGCAATGAGCATTTTTAACATAGTTTTATTCAAAACAAACATATTTTCGACAATCATGCATGCTGGCAGTCTGGGTCAATGGAGGAGAGTCCCCAGGAACTGGGCAGAGCTGGCCTTTAAACTCTTGTCTTCAGGCAGGAACCAATCAGCTCCCAGGGACAACCTACAATCACAGACACACCTGCAACCAATCACAAAAACATACTCTCACTCACACAGGTAAAACAGGGATATTTAAAACAGACAAACATTTATGACCACTAGGGTCGTAACACCTCCCCCCTTAAAACTGATCATTTCTCCTTAAAGAAACGTTCAAGTTCATGCAATGTAATCGGATGTTGATCAATCACATGTCTGTTCCCCCCCTTAAAACAAATCTACATAAAAACAGGACCCAGAACCTGGTTAGTGGGTGCCTCCCACAAACAAAATGGCCACCACCATGATGAGAGAACACAAAACATACACACACCAAAAACAGCAACAGGTGACCTACACAACCGTGGAGTGCAACAGCCACTGCACAAAAGGTGTCACTGTGTAGCCACTACTACACACAAATGTTGCCAGCTTACACCTAAGCTGCAACCACAAGTGACCCAACAAAAGTGACTGCCACCACCACACCCAAAATGGACACCTTGTGATCCCAAACCACACGTTACTATATCATGGAGTGCAACAGACAGAGACAGTGTGACCGGACAAACTGGGAAGCCATACCCACCACTCAAAATCCACTGATCTGGGGAGTGACGCCATCCCAATCACACTAATTAATACACTAAAAACAGTAACACCGACGTGACCAAACCAAAAGTGGACTGCAACAACCACACACAAAAAGGCATCACACTGTAGTCACCACTACACAAATGTTGCAAGCTTACTCTTAAGCTGCAACCACAAGTGACCCTACAAAAGTGGAGTCCAGTTCCACAACCAAAAGGTCACAAAAAGTTACCGCACAAAAGTATCAATTAGGGCCACACATCACAACGTGACCAACACAAAAGCAGCCATCTCACAGAAAACTACGTTGCTGTGCAAAGTATAAACGAAGGGAAACAAACTGCAGAGACACCCCAACTTTACCTGCCTACAAAAGGTGGCTAACTCACCTAGCTAGTCTTCAGTGGCTTGCCGAGCTCGAGGCACCTTTAAACGCTGAACTCAGTGCATCACCGAAGACCAGGAACCTAGTCAACTGCGAAACGCCGAAGCGTACCCCCACTCAGAATTACCACCAAAAATAAGAAAGGCAAAATAATAAACGTGGCGAATCCTTGAAAATGCCGGCAGCTTTCTGGTTAGGGTGCTCAGTCAGAAACACAACATGCAGCAACAACTTAACAAAAGAGATGACCACTACACTTAACTAAAGACCACTTACACAAACGCAAACTAAACCAAACCATCTCTACTTCACCTCATGGACATTCAGATCCCGGACGAGCCCCCAATTGTTACGACCAGGGCCTAGGGGAAACCCTGGTGCAACAAGAGAATGAGACTCCCCTCTTCCCATTCCCAAGCACCACCAGCAATGAGCATTTTTAACATAGTTTTATTCAAAACAAACATATTTTCGGGGCAGAGCCGGCCTTTAAACTCTTGTCTTCAGGCAGGAACCAATCAGCTCCCAGGGACAACCTACAATCATAGACACACCTGCAACCAATCACACAAACTCTACTCTCACTCACACAGGTAAAACAGGGATATTTAAAACAGACAAATATTTATGACCACTAGGGTCGTAACAGTAACGGCGTTCCTTATTTTCAGTAAGGGTAATCTAACTAATTACTATTTCCACTGTTACAACGCCGTTACCGTTACCGACTATTAAATCTGGCACGTTACAAACTGAAGCTGATCATTGAAGCAGTTGTCATCCGACTCGGCTCTCAGCCACCGGAGCAGCAGAGCTGTTTTATTTTATTATTTTTTAGCTTGGCGAGGGAGGAGGGGGGGCGGAACAACTGCATAAGTGATGATGATTGGCTCTCTAAGGTAGAGTGAGAGTTCGTAAGCCAATCAGAGGCAGTGTTCAGTTTACACACAAACCACACACGCGCTCGGCAGCCTCGCACACACAAACTAGCAGAGGTGAGCTGCAGCAATGGCAAGTCCGAAGGGAAAGTTAACGTTTTCAAAGTGGAAGTACAGACACTACTTTAATCTCTTTTGTCTATGTCCGTTGTAAGCAACTCTAATCTAATGAATCATCTCTCAGTGACACACGCTTCTACAAAACTAACACTGGCCAAAAACTCCGTTGCTGACGCTGTTGATGATGACAGCAGGCCAGGCGTGGCTAACGTGAGCTCCGTCCGAGCAGCTAAAGCTGGATTTTTCTGCTCCAGCTTCACAAAAACTTGAAACAGACTGAACTGAATGCAATGATAGGCAGGTATGTTGTTGAGAACATGCTCCTGTTATCAACAGCTGACTCAGACTCCTTCAGAGCACTCACTGGCAAAAATATCGGGGAGAACAGGTGCCGGTCCGCCATGCAGAAAGACATTTTCTGAATACATGGATGCCGAGTAGCTAAAATGAATGCCGAGCTCAAAAGGGGAATAATTAAAAGTAACGCAATAGTTACTTTTCCTGGTAACTAGTTGCTTTTATAGTGGAGTAATTCCGTTACTAACTCAGTTACTTTGCGAAAGAAGTAACTAGTAACTATAACTAATTACTTTTTTAAAGTAACGTGCCCAACACTGTTTGTTTGTACTAATGACTTATCCAGGATGTAACTTCAGGCAGAAGAGCTAGGCAAGGTGGTCAGCGTCATAGATTTGATAAAATGATGCACACTAAAAGTTGACATTTTCTTGCACAGCCTCAGGGCTGCAGAGTAGTTTATAGACACTGTTTTCATTTGCAGTGCACAGTTTTCAAATACGTAAGGCTGAAAATATCTTCTATTCTAACTGACATTTACAATAGGAACTGTTGAATGCATGTGTAATGTGTACTGTACAGTACATAAGAAAAAAAAATGCTTTTCTGGGTGTGTGTGGTTGACAGCTATAATAAAATGTATATACCTATTTAGTTTGGTGAACTGTACTGAAACACAGGAAGAAGAACAATAGAAACAGTGAAAGATGAAAACTTAAGCTAAGTTGAAATCAGTCGCATCTTACTGAGGAGAACATACATTTGTTATATTTTACATCTGGTTCATTTAAGTTAGGATTGAAGCTATTGTTAAAGACATCAACATAAAAGGTATCAGTGGGTGAAAATTACTGATAAATACCGTTAATATTGGTACACATTCCATCTCCATACACCAACTCTATTACCCTCCATTAATGTACAGAAACACTTGTTTGACCATTTAATTTTGCACTGCTGAGGACAAACATTGACTACTTTTGTTAAAAAAAAATGTCGGCAATTTATTTTTAATTATTAATGTCTTGTTTCAGTTACTTGGAGAAACATCCATCGTCAGCCTATTGCATGCCCACCCCTTTTTCTTTCCATTCTAATTGTAATGTTACTCCATCCTTTGTCATCTAGTCCTCGTGTACATTTGTACATTTCACATTTTTCATCAAATATACACAGTGAGGTGTCCCCAAAAAACAGCACTGGTGTCATTTGCTCCATATGTAAACAAACATTAGCTGCCAACAAGGCTGACACACTCGCCCCTGAAATACCCTGAAGGCATTGCAATGCAATGTACACTCCAACACCCAATTCCAGCTTGCCAGTAAAACAATCTGCGTGATATACTGTATGTACACCAAATGGAAGGAAAAGGTTTGCCGTGATATGTAAATGAAAATCTCAAAACACAAAACATTATCCTAAACTTCTTTTGCACTGCAGCACAGTGGCTCAGTGACTGGAATCAGGATGTCCTCCCCTTATTCAGGGAGCCTGGTTTCATCATACACCAACAGACATGATTATTAGGTTACTACTGGAATGATCCTTTCATTGCCCTTGACCAATGCACTGGCCTAAAAACTGGTGCTGGCCAGCCCATGGAGATTAATAAAGTACAACTTTAACAACCCCCTTAGGTCATTATAAAATGGTGTTATGGGGATTCCCTTAGCGAACACAAAGGACATCCCTCTTTAGTATTGAATTGTGCAAGGTATTCGCGCAAAGCCCTGAGATACAGAGAAAGATAGTGAGGAAGTGACCAGTATACAGGCGTGCTACATCTGTAAAAGACCTAAAATAACTTCAGGAATAAATCATTCACAGGCTCTAAAAGCTTGACATCTACTGTGTTACGGCACAGTCTTTGTGCCATCCTGTTCCTGCGTATAGACATGACAAATTGATCCGTGGGACACAACATTAGATACTACCAAGGCTGAATGCCGCCCACAGGCCATAATCAGCTGTGCTGTAACACAGCATATTACATATCATTTTGCTTTCCACTTGCTGAATTTTTCTTTCAAGAGAATGATTTTACCTGTGTAAAAGTTGAATCTATGATGGGAATGCAGTATGAGTGAGGACTAGATACTGTCAAGAAATCAGCACACTGGAATATTACGCATCAAGTATCACACACATTTTAGCACAAGCACATACTTCAATGCCAGATTACAGTATTTAATCATGAAGTGGATGTCAAGTTAACCTGAATAGAAAAAAAAATAAAAAATAACTGTAACCAGTAGGGCTGGGTATTGTTAAGAACCTCACGATTCGATTTGATTTCGATTCTTTAGGTCGCAATTCGATTCAATATCGATTCGATTCAATATTGACTTAAATGCTTCGATATCGATTCAGTAATAAGTAGTGATAAACACATAATTCATTAGAGTACCTGTTGATAATTTTTTAATAAAAAAAAAAAGTCATCTTAAATTATAAATCTTTCCTCTAGGAAGTTCTAGTTCGATTCAGAGGATTTTATGAATCAATATTGAATTGGGAAAAAATATATTGCAATGCATTGATGAATCGATATTTTTACCCACCCCTAGTAACCACTGAATTCACCTCAGAGTCCCAATATGAGGCTTGTTGCTGCCTGTGCTGCCTGTGACAAAGCAAAGCCTGGTATTAAAGGATAATACCTGCATTATTTAACATTTTCCATTATTATCAACAGTTCCCCTCAAGAGACACAAAAAACAGAAGTTAATTTATCCAACAAAAAAAATTGCCTGTGTAGTACCCAGAGCCTGATATAGCATCTCCCTCTGTGCCACCGACCTCATCCAAAACCCATTAAAAACACATGAACAAGCCATACTGTTAAGCCGGGTGACATATTTCTTGAGATCAACACAAGTTTATTCTGAAACAGCTCTCAGAGTAGCTCTTTCGTTGAGCAGACGCCACGCTTAGGGCACACAGATCTGTGTTTACACGGCTTTGCCAGTTTGATGAGCTGGGAGGAATAACACCTTACTGGCACAGAAGAGTACACTACACCTCAGGCTTTGGAAAAAAAAACAAAAAATGTCTGAGGAGGTTTATGAAATGTGTTTGTATCAGGAGAGAGAAGAACAAATTCAGTATAATTTATTCTCATAATATTTGTAGAATGACCTAATCTTTAAATATTGAATACACACTTGCGTGAGTGGGGAAGTGAGAATATACACATCTTTTGTGAATTAAAATGAAATGGTGCTTTCTATCAAATCGTCATGCCTAGTTTTGATTTTTAACTTCTATTTAACTTCCCTTATGAGCTCATATGTTGTCACAATCAGTGGCACCACATTCAAGGCAATTCTAAGCAATTCTAGGCAACCTTAATAAATGTTACAATATCAAACAATGACTTACAGAAGACATTTTAACTGCAGACCTCCATACTTGTCAAAGTAGGGCAATCACTATTACTTACACCATTAATAGGGGTTCTATCTTATTCAAGTCTCCCAGTAGGTCACGACAATGTACATGCAACACTGACACTGAAATGGGACACTGAAATTGTGGCAGCTAATTGAATTCAGCCATCATTAATTTTATCATTTGTACCTGTGCTTTGTAACTGTGACATGTAAAATGCCTTCCACGAAAAAAGGCTTAAGATATGACATAATGGCATCATAAATGGTGGCTGCCTTCGTGGTGCACGGGTATCATACATCATCTGGTATCTCATTGTGTAAAATGTGACTACCATTTTGAATAATGGAAGATTCCATGGAAGTGCATTATGTTTATTGTTCAATATTAGATCTCTCTCTCATTAACATGAGAATACAATCATTCAGAATCTGTAAATATTCTGAGATAATAGTATTTCCAATTTTTATTAATCGGTCACAATGCCGCTGGTGATCAGGATCTGGTGGGTTGCTTTGTAAATTGACAGGTTCAGCAATTTAAAAATGCCTTTGTAGCACTGAAATTTCATTGCTGCATGACATCTACCAATTTCTCAAACCAAGGAGTGAATAAAAACAAGTGTTATTGGATTCTAATTCATTATTCAAGATACGACTAGGTTAGCACTTACCATTTTCTTTTGTTTGGTTACTGAGCTGTTAAACAGTATTTTGTATTTTTTTGTCTGTGCTTTTAGGTGACTTTGACGTGTGAGATGATAAATGTGCCATTAAGTTCACTCCAAAGTCAAAAGACGTATTTGGGATACCTGGGTCACCCCCAACAGCACATGTAATGGATTTCAGCATCATCATGTTTTTCAGACATAGTGCAACTAATTATTACAATCACGGTGGGACATCGGTGGAGAAGAAATAGAGCTCCAATGATTGCCACCACCTGTGGCACCCTCACTAAATGAACAGCAGGGACATTCATGACATCAACATTTACACCAGACCAAACATAAACACCATCAAATACAGGGAAATATTGCCTCTACTAAACATTTTCAGATGTCAGGCAAAATCTGAAGGACACTTTTTGTGCACTTTCTGTTAATTGAAAATGTGTTGATGAATAGTGTGCAAAATTACTGTCTGAATCAAACTTGCAAAATGAACACTAAAGTACATGATTAATGTGGGTGTATAGTGATAACATTTTATTTGTGTAACGCATCTTAAATAATTTCACTTCAAGGTTTGAGATGTAGAACTTAATGCTTGAATGTGACTGCTTGAAAGACTGGTCACATCACGAAAGAGAAGCAAAAAGAGGGACGGGGTCCAGTAGTACTCTTAGATATAGTATTCCTCTCCCTCTTTTTCTGTGACCCCATTTTCTAGACCCAATTCTGTGTTTCTTATATATTCTTTTCAATTTATTTGATCTCTTCAACTGTTAGTATTCAGATGCTAATAGATGGCGATTTAACATCCAGCCACTTTCAAGTGATGTGTTTTAATGAAACTATGGGCATTATTGTATACAGATATTTATCTCTATCGCCTGCCCTCTACAGTAATTGAGTCCTGTGGTCTGTACCTTGCATGGCAGTGTAGACACTTGGGGTAAAGGCACAAGTAATTTTCAGTCCAAATTTACATGTGTTTCAGCCTTTTGCATCAGAGACTCCTCTGTTCCCAGTATTCTGCTCTGCTTCATCCCAACATAAGAGAGGCCAGTGGACACATGAAGGATGTAGAGGGTTGTTTGGCTCTGGATGAGGCAATAGGCCAGAGTAGTCAGGGCTATCAGAAGTGGGGGCATGCTGCTCGAGCGAGCTGGGTTTTGAAAATAGGCTTGGTGGCTCCCAGTGGGATTTCTGCGTCATCTGACAGCAGAACAAAGTTCCTTTGGCAGACGGAGCCTAGGCGCTGTTTAATGTGGCCTCTGAAGCCAAAAATATAAGAACCAGAACACAAATGCACCAAGTGAAAATGTAAAAAAATGTAATTGAATTAAATACTGTATATTGAAAACCCACATGCATCAACATGGCAAATCTGGATGAAAAACTGGCTGTGGCATGTAGCATTTAAATTCTACCAGCCGTGGTGGCAGGTGCATAATTCTGATCCCGTTTCTGTATAAAAGCATGTCCAACACAGAGAGTCTGACTGCTCTGTGTTGTGACATGGCAAAATCACTGTCTCCTTCGTGCTCACTCTCAACAGGGAACACCTCGCATTGGACATAGCTGGAAGCAATTTAGACCCATATTAATTCTGTCATTCACACACACACATGCACGGACGCATGTACTCACGCACACATGCAGACACACGCACACACGCACGCACATGCACACACACACACACACACACACACACACACACACACACACATTGAGTCTTCTAATATAGAATCCCTAACACAAACCCTGTTAGTTGCAAGATCCTTAACTATATATTTTTGCAAAAAAATCTAACACAATTTGATGGTTAAAGAATTAACAATTCTTAACCAGTATTATAACAAGTGATTAATGTAAGGTCAAATGACATAGACAGTAAACACATTTCCAAAGTAAGCTGTTTTTAGGTCAGAAGGAGTGAGAAGTGCATGGTTTATTGACCTCAGTTATCTCTCTGTTATACTGTAATTCTGTTGGTTTCAGCTACTTCAACTTCCCATACAAACAATGGTTTGCAGCTGGATATGAAGCATTGGCAATGAACACTAGAACCACCAATAATCCTAACCCCCAGATTCCACCAATTCATCCATCTATCCATCCATTGCAGACACAGGTTACTCAAACTCAGTCCTGGCTGCAGTGTCATAATTTTTGATCAAATCAAATCAACCTTTATTTATATGGCGCTTTTCATACAGAAAGTATCACAAAGTGCCTTACAGCAGAAAAAGAGAAACAGCAAATAAAATCAGGAGAAGAAGCTTAAAAGAACCCAACCCTCCCACCCCCATAGTCATGCACAGAGACACACACAAATATATACACACTCATACACACACTCACACCTACACACACAGCCACGCAGACACACAGACACACACACTCACACCTACACAACTGTCACTACAGAGACATGGCTGGGCAGCGAGACCTGAGGCACAGAGGAAGCTTTAGGAAGCTACCTTTGGGGGGCCAACCACACTGGGAGAGATCCCAGTCCAAGGTCGCAGGGAGCCCCACCACAGAGACCACCCCAACCCGGGCAGACAGGAGGCCCCGCACCAAAGTGCAGAGCCCTCTAGTCGCCCAGGCTGGAACCGTCCACGGGACAGCACCCCCCGCGGCCAGACCAGAGACAACTCCCAATCTGGCAGGCCCCCCTGAGGAAACACTGGAGATTAAAAACTGATAGTCTAAAACAGTAAAGGGTTAAAATATTGGTTAAAATATGGAGGCAAAAAACATGGGGGACTAAAACATAAAAGCATAGAGGCTAAAAACATGAGGGACTAAAACATAAAAGCATAGAGGCTAAAAACATGAGGGACTAAAACATAAAAGCATAAGAGCATAAGACATGAGAGACTATAAAAAATAAAAGCATAAAGGCTAAAACACAGAGAATAAAACAGTAAAAAAGGATAAAAAATGCTCTGATTAGCACAGCCTAAAAGGAATTAAAAAGAGTTAAGATTTCAATTAAAAGCCTGGTTAAAAAGATGGGTCTTAAGCCTCTTTTTAAAAACCTCAGCAGTCTCCGGGACCCTGAGGTTTTCCGGCAGGCTGTTCCACAGTCGGGGCCCATAACAACTGAAAGCCGCCTCCCCGTGCTTTTTTGACTTTACCTGTGGTATGGTTAAAAGGCCGGTGCCGGAGGACCTCAGGGTCTGCGGCGGCTGATAAGGTAAAAGCAAATCAGATAGGTAAGAAGGCCCAAGACCGTTAAGACACTTAAAAACTAGTAAAAGAACTTTAAAATCAATCCTGAAACGCACGGGGAGCCAATGCAGCGACTTTAGAACTGGTGTAATGTGCTCCCGCCCTCTGGTCCTTGTCAGCACTCGTGCAGCTGAGTTTTGTAATAATTGTAGATTCGAAATGCTCTTTTTTGGAAGGCCAGAGAGCAGGGCATTACAGTAGTCTAAACGACAAGAGATAAAAGCATGCATCATCACCTCCGTGCTGGCCTGAGAGAGAAACGGGCGGACTCTGGCTATGTTTTTAAGATGGTAAAAACCTATTTTTGTTATATTTTTGATGTGTGGAATAAAACTGAGCTCAGAGTCAAAAATCACACCCAGATTTTTTACAGATTGTGATGGTTTAAAATCCTTTAATTTTGGTAAAAGTTTCTCTTTCTGGCCCTCAGGACCAATGAGTAAAACCTCTGTTTTGTCCTGGTTGAGCTGTAGGAAATTCGCTGCCATCCATGTCTTGATATCTAAAATGCAGTTAAAAAGGACATCAATAGGCCCTGTGTCATCAGGAGACACGGCGATGTACAGTTGTGTATCGTCAGCATAACTATGAAAGCTGATGCCGTGCCTCCTGATGACGTCCCCAAGGGGAAGCATGTAAAGATTAAAAAGAGTTGGACCTAAAATTGACCCTTGGGGAACCCCACACTTTATTTTGTGGGTTTCTGAGGAACATGTATCCATACTTACAAAGAAGTGTCGATCTGTGAGGTAAGAAATGAACCAGTTAAGAACAGTACCAGAGAGGCCGACCAGGGTCTTCAGTCTATCTAATAAAATGTGATGGTCTACTGTATCGAAGGCGGCGGTTAGATCCAGTAGTACCAAGACTGTGAGTTTATTGTTATCCAAGTTGCACCTGATGTCGTTTAAAATCTTTAAAAGGGCTGTCTCTGTACTGTGGTTCGTCCTGAAACCAGACTGACACTTCTCTAAAATGTTGTTTGCAATTAAAAAGTCATTTACTTGATTAAAAACAAGTTTTTCTAAAATTTTACTTAAAAACGGTAAGTTGGATACAGGCCGATAATTATTAAAGATGTTGGGATCTAAGTTGCTCTTCTTCAGAAGGGGCTTCACCACCGCCGTTTTAAAGGAGGCGGGGAAGACCCCCGTCTGAAGAGAGCAATTCACCATGTATAACAGCTGATCCACAAAGAATCCACAAAGTCTTTTAAAAAACGGTGTGGGAATTGGGTCTAATAGGCAGGTTGTGGGCTTTACTTGGGAGAGGACTCGACCAAGTGTCCTCGCATCAACCAGGGCAAAACTCTCCAGTGTTTCCTCGGGTACATTCTATATATTTTCTCTAACCTGATAACACTAGGTATGTCTGTTTGGCATTTCAAATGCATGCCTTTGTCTATTTGACAATGTGCTTTGTTAGTCTGAGTAGTAGATGTTTGAGTATCTCCTATGCACTGTGGGAATCAACATGCGCCTCAGAGAGGCAACACATAAGAAAGGAGAAGGAGAAGGACAACATGTTTACAGCATCAGAGGCCAACCAAGGAGTGACAACTGTGGTATGGAAAGGAGCATTCCTAAAAGCACCAGCAGTTAATCACACCCTGATCTAATAACAGGAGCAAACTGTTTTAGTGGACACATGATCACTGAAACTGGGCAATAAAAAGGGTCCAGCATACAGAATGCCTTTGTGGTTTAGAATATGTGGCAAACATTAATAAAATACAGAAAGCACATGAAGTCATCTCATTGCAGAAATACAATGCGCTCTATGCCGAGGCCAATCACCATCGAAATTTTATGCAATTAAGAAGGTTAAAGTCTCACCTTGAAATGGCAATGTATTTTCCAAACCAACACTTTGGGTAAAAACATAGCATCTTATAAGATGAAGAGATCTTGGATATGAATGATTGCATCAAATAAACGGGGGTAGGGTGTTGGAAAAATGGCACATTTTTTTTGGTCTTGGAGAAAAACATTAAACTGCAGACAATTCAACATCTTGTGGCTTCCAAAAGCCACCCCAGATGTATTGGTATGGTTTAGTCCCTACCAATGATGATACACACACTCTTTACCCATTTTGGCCTTCTATATTGAAGCCAAAGACGGCCACGCTTGCAATTATTTTGTAATGATGCAATCTCGACATCACAAGTTAATTATTCCATTATATCATCAACCCATTGTTATAGGAAACCAAAATGGTCCTTCTTGTTACATAAAAAAGAGTCAGGGATCTGGAGTGCCAGGCTATAATGCATTGATGGTGTCTTAAGTACTGTAGCAACTTGTTAAAGCTGAAAATGCTAGATCCTAATGTTCACATCAACATGTGGACAAAACATCAGAGCTTTTTCTGGGCTTGCTCGATAAATCTTCTCTCTATACATCAACCCGCACTTTCGCTCACTCTGAAAGCCATAAAAAATGGGCAAATCATGAGGATGGTCCTATATTGATTTTTCTGTTTAAGAAGTTGACTGTGCTTACTGAAGCAAACTTTGTATCACATAAAAACATGCTTCAAGGAGTCGTAACCCATTGCGACAGCCATGTTCCCCTGCCACACGCTCCAGTTAACATGAAGACATTGTTTTTACTGTTTCGTTTACCCATCTTTGAAGATGGAGAGTGGTGGATTTATTTTGTATAATTTGAGGAAAACCCAGGAAACAATCTAACACAAACCTTCAGCGGGTTACTGTCCTCACAATTAGATTCAGTTGAAATATATAATATAAGATTGTGATGGTAATACATATTAAAATGCCCACAGCTATCTCAGTTTATCTTCGATTACATTTATTGTGTCCCTTAGTTCATCCTCAATTGCGGATTATATAATGGGATTATGTAATCTAAGTACAAACGGACACAGAAAGTAAGCACCAAAACTACAACAAATAGGCTCAGTGTTACTTGTGGCCCTTTCAAACTGAGAGAAACCTCCATCTACTGGATGTCCCACTCAATTGCAGATGCAAAATCATCTCTTGCTGCTTCCTCACCACACCACTGACAGCCATTCCTCGGTGTAAGTGTCTGCACAGACCCTCACCACCATCCTTTCCCTGCTGCCCATCAACATTATCTCTGCAGCGGGCCAATTAGTCATCATCTGCCTTGTTTTGTTGGGCTCACACAGTCAGACGTCCTCTGATTCAATAAATGATTTATATAATGGGCCTGTAATCATAGATGCTGATAATTTTGAGTCTTATTTGATCCCTCAAATCAATTCAGTGTCCCAACAATACACCATCACCGCTAACCATTTTATTAGAAAAACTATGCAAGACTATCAGATACACTGTTCACTTAATAAGCTAGGGAAATAAATGCCTCATAGTTTTTAAAGCCAGTTAAACTGTCCATGGTGGTTATACACAAAACAAAATAATTAATGAAAGCTATGGTTTGATGGAAAGCCAGTGAGGGACTGTGTTTTGTTATTGCAATGTCATTGATTTGAGTCTTCTTTAAATGTAATACTTAAGTGTTAATGACTACTCACTAAGTGCAAAATAGCCAGCAGTGAAGCACCACTAGTTGGGAAATAAAAATAGGGGCATTTTGGATGATTGGCCACCGATCATTACCACCAATATTCGTTTTAAATAGTTTGAGCAGTGGTCTCAATGACCTGTCGATCAGAAGAGCCTTTCAGATAAACGGAAGGGACAGCTTGACAATGCATTGCTAAAATGCCTTAGCGTACTGCAGGGCTCAAAGCAGTGTCTTATCATACCCCAATCAAGTTAGGGTTTAGAAAATGGGCTTGGGGCAGGCAAGACTGGCGCTTTGCAAATGCCAAACTGAAGAAACTACTGCTGATTATGCTGACTATAATGGTGTTTGTCTTCCTGTGGTCAAAATGACTGTAACAGTTTATTTTCCCATTTCAATGGTGTTTTGTTTGGCACTAATAACAAACAGAGATGACAATAAAGTAAACAAACGTCATCAATTGCTATAAGCCGATACTGATTCCAGCAATCGTGATCGTGATCAGCCCAAAAAACTTAAAAGAGAGATATTTTCCACAGAAAAAACAGACATCAACACCTTATTTTTTAAAAATCTTCATGCTTAACCTGTCAATAGACACAAATAGTCAGAATGTAAGATATGAGATACTCTTAAAATCAAAAGAGATGAGTGATTAGTCAGAAAATGATACTCTCTTAAATGCATCAAACAGAACCGCTGATACCTGGCAGTAATAAAAGAACAGCTCATCCATCTTGTTTACAGAAGCCACAACTACTTGCTGAAGGCAACACAGATCCTGGATAATTTAGGTGAAAATCTTGATTTATCAGTGTGATATGAATGATTGAAAAATGCAGACTACACTTTAAGTTTGCGATTTATACATTAAGAAAACAAAGAAGGTTACTGAAGGTTAGTCATTTAAAAAATCCATATCCTTATCAACCATGAACCGACCCGAACACACACTTTCACTCACACTTGTGCTGACCTTAACTCCGAAGCTGAGAGCCAAAGCTCTTAAAGTCTTAAAACTGATGGTCTGGATACTCTCATCTCCTGTTCGCTGTGTCAAGTCATTATAGTGCACCAAGTCATTAGCTGATGGTGTAGTCATCCATTACAGCTAAGAGGGAATATAGCAAAGGGAAGTCAGAGATGATTCCAACTTCAAAATGTCCAGATCATGTGAAGGACAATTTTTCTTCTTTTTCCTCTGTGCTCAATATATCAGTGCTGCTGTCAAATGTTCACTGAGCTCTTCAATGATCATGATTAAATTCAAATAGTGAATCAGAACTGAAGAGGTTTGTGCAAAGTGATCTAACTGAATCAAAAGATCAGGGCAACATTTGTTCAAAGTTTTGACTGCTATCTAATGAGGTTTAACATTGTTGTATTATTGTATCTTCCTCCACCAACTTTACTTTGTTTGATCTGAGTGATGAATAAGTTCTCATGATGAAAATAAAAAGGGGAAAAAAAAAAATGAAAATAGGGGGGCTAAAAACTAAACTAAACATACATTTGTAGAAATTAACTGATTTTAAAATGTTGTTTCAATCAAAGTAACAAGAGAGAAACAACTGAGAATTCTTCACTTGTAAAATTGATGTTAAGAACCTCTTAGGAGTATTGTGGCAGTGGATGCAGCATTTAAGGTGAAGTTGTCGAGTGTCAGACAGGGTCAGAACAAAGTACAGGCCTGTTAGGTAATTGTGGTTCATTGGTATAATTATTGTAATCAACTAGAGACCCAACTCCCACCCTATTTTCAAGCTTAACTACGTATGGTCCACTAGATGCAGCCAGATAATGCACTGTCATTTATCCATCTTTCTAAAAAGCCTATAAATGCTTAAAATTTCGTAACCATTATAGGATCTGCTTCATATTGAGAAAAAGAGCACTACTACTTCTGTGACGCAGAGGCATACTCTACCTTTTTTAATTCATTGTGTAGAACTACTGATTTTGCAAACAAAAAAATACAATTAAGAATAGTATTCAGTATTGATGAGATAAAAATTAAGAGATAGTTGTTAAACAATTAAACAAAATAGCTTTGGACATTCATGGTAACATTTCTGATGTGCTGCATCCAAAAGCCTTTGGCAATATATTGGCACGGGTGAACCCAATCTCGATTACGTGCTTATGTCATCCAGAGAGATACACTGAATGCACATGTATTCAATGATTAGAATACCATCAACAACAAAAATCGACACCAAATCTTAGCCTCTGATCCGTTCTTTCATTATCCCTCAGCATCTCTTTCCAACCATAGATACGGCTTGCATAACAGACAAAAGCTTAAAAGTTGGTAGTGTCACAGTCAGAAAGGTCTGTAGAGTTGCTGCAGTAATGGGTTATACCACTGGATGGGGACACTTTGGGTTTGATAAAATGCACTTAAAACCATCTAATCCACTATCCTGTTCCCTGCAACGCTGAAGCTAACTCTCCTGAATTAGCTCTTACTGTAATCTTATATTCATATCTGACAGACGAGTGGAGACTAGCTAAGATATGGTTGATAAATACAGTGAAACAAAGTCATTTCTTTCTACCAGCTTCAACACCAACAGCAACACTAAAGTGACTGACCGCCAAAGCAAGAGACATCAACAGGCACATAGACATGCTAAAAATCTGCAGAAACATTCCACAATTCACCTGGGTTTTTTCCTTCACTTAGTTTAGACCTACAAAACCCCAGTTCCCAACGGTTAGAATATTTTATTGAACTTTATTGTTAAAAGCATCTTCAAGTATCGCAGCTCTCAAAATGTATTGTTATTATCATGTCTAGTTAATAGGCAAGGCAAGGTTTTCTGCCAGCAGTAATTTAAATAAAATATCTTACAAAATCACCAAACTTATTGCTTTTTGTAATAAGGATGTATTAAAACATATATATTTTTGTTTTCATTCTTTCTTAACTCCTTTTAAAAACAATAATAAAAAAAGCCATGATATCAAAGACGTGGCAACTCCAGTAGAAATGTAATGAAATCAGAAAGGGGAAAAGATCAGATGGTTAGAAACTTGGCTGAAATGAGGAATGTAAGGCCTTGCCACAGCTCATTGTATTTGAAAATTAATGGGAGAAAGATGACAAGGCTAGGAGTGATTCCAGAGACATACAAAGCAATGCGAGAGTGGACCTTCAGAGAAGAATATTTACGTTATAGCCTTATGCTAATATTATGTGGCAAGCAATTACATCTGTATTCAGAATGGAGAGCCTCACCATAATAGACAATGACATAGAAGGCATGGACACAGAAAGAGTGATCAAATGAAGAATGTCATAGCCTTGACTCACTATACTGTAACCCTTTTTGCTGGCAAGACTAAACATTGATTATAAAAGGCCAAGTTTGATTAATTATACAAAGTCATATTTTAATTCATTAAGCAGACATGACGATGAGTATATCTAAATTATATCACTGTTATTGAAATTAATTACTTCTGTGTGATGTGTGGATTTAGTTTGTGATCTTGAGAGAGAATATGGTGAATTTTAATTGAATAATTTCTTCTTTGTTGTTCTTCCATATGTGGATTCCGTTAATATGCATAAAATGGGCTCTCCTTTTTAGGGGTGGAACTAATACAGGCCACCCTTTTTGGATGGTGTCCCATTGGGTAAATGTTATTTTGCAACTCTGAAATCAGAAAACTGCTTCCTCACGGCAACGTCAAAGGAGGCAGACATTATATGGCCCAATTTATTACAGTCAGAAAAGGAAGAAGAGGGAGAGTGAGAGGGGGGGGGGGGGGGGGGAGAGAGAGAGAGAGAGAGAGAGAGAGGAGAGAGAGAGAGAGAGAGAGAGAGGGGGGGGGGGGGGGGTTTCATTAAAGCTCCCGGTTTAAGCCCAGCCCATTCTGAATATGTAAATGTCTCAGGCACAGAGAAAAACACAGCAAGAGAAAAGCAAGGAGAGAAGAGGGGAGAGAGAGCAAGAGGAGGGGAGCAGCATGAAAAAGTGAGTTAGCGATCAAGGGAAAGAGAGCAAGAGAGTGAGGGAAAGAGAGCGAGCACTCTGAATTGTGAGTGGCTTACGACACTCAGTGAACAGAAGGTGCTTCTGCATGCACTGTCAGTGTACTGCTCTGCTGCAAGGGATTGCACGCTCCTTCGCTTCCCACATTTACCGCCCCTGCCTGCCGACCAGCACCAGCCTTCAGCAGCCTCTTCCAGCTCGCTGAGAAAACACCCGGAGAGCAAGGGAGTGAACGAAAAACTGCGAGCCACAGGGGATGCGAGCTGCTTCTTTAATCGGGATGAGCCATTGAGATGACAAGGAATACTGTTACACAAGAAAACAGTGAACAGGGTTCACCTCTTTAAATCCTTCTCTTTTTTTTTTCCTTGCGTCCGTCACTGAAAGCATGATTACCCGCTTGAATGGATTTAAACCTTACAAGTCAGTGATTGCTTCCAGAGATGGATGATAATATGTGTTGACAGATCTGCTGAAACTTAAGCAGAAAAAGGGAGGAGAAAAGAGCTGGACAGATATTTACAAAGCTTTTTTTCTTGGTCCTTTTTTTTCCCTTTCACTGGTTGTCTCTTCTCTCCTCTGATCATTGCAGCAGAGGACTGCGGAGGAGCAAAAGAGACAGAGCTCATGCATGCAGACTGGGGAACTTGCACTTCCTACCATTTCGCTGAAAGCTACTTGGATTCCTTCTCTTTCTGGCTCTTTCACTTGAGGAGAACTAAGACATTGTAAGCCTGCCAAGGATCTGGTGTCCACTGAAAAGGGAGAAGGGAGGGGGGGAGAATTTGTACCACAGTGGGGTCTTTTTTAGATTCGCACATAATTAGTGTTGAGGTACAAAGCGAGATGCTGAATGGAGATTGTCAGCTTTTGGATAGGGGTGAGTAGGAATCTTTTCAAATAAGATCGATCAATGAGGACGATTTTTTTTTTTCATCCCCTCTACTCTCCACCCACTGCTTGATATCTAACATAAGCAAAGCGACTTGCCCTTTTATCCTTTGAATTTTTCAACAAGGACTCGCTTGGTTGACAAAATATAATAAATATAATCACTGTCTATAGATTAAATGCAGAAACGGAATAAAACAGGTTATGAAATTAATTAACTATGATGTGATCAATATGATGTGATAGGTGCAAAAATAATATCCAGAGTGGTTCAATGGACATTTTCTCAGTGGCATCCCTGGATATTTATGCTAATGGATTTCCTTCTAATTGGACTGTATTTAAAGTGGCCACTGAAGAAGCCCCCTGGGTTGATACTGTGTTTATTGGGCATTTTTCTGAGAACGGTTCCCTTGGTGGAGGGGGTTTGTCCAAGGCTGTGCCGCTGCGACAGCAAGCTGCTGTACTGCGAGGGGCTCAACCTCACAGACATTCCCCGCAATCTGAGCAGTGCCATGGGCCTGTCCATGAGAGAGAACAACTTGACCGAGCTGCGTGAAGGCCAACTGGCTGGTCTGTCACAGCTCACCTGGCTCTACCTAGATCACAACAACATTGACATTGTGGAGGAGGGTGCATTTGACAGGCTAAGACGGGTCAAGGAGTTGGACCTCAGCAGCAACCGGATTGAGATTCTGCCAAATGGTACCTTTAGGCCCCTCCCAAACCTGCGTATCCTGGATCTCTCATACAACAGGCTGCAGGCACTAGAGCCTGACCTGTTCCACGGCCTTAGAAAGCTCACCAATTTGCATTTGCGCTACAATGCTCTAAAATTTGTGCCAGTGCGGATTTTTCAAGACTGCCGAAGCATGCAGTTTCTGGACTTGGGATACAACCAACTGCAGAGCCTGGCACGAAACTCCTTCGCTGGCCTCTTCAAGTTGACTGAGTTGCATCTTGAGCACAATGAACTAGTTAAAGTCAACCTAGCCCACTTCCCTCGTCTCATCTCTTTACGTACTCTGTACATGCACAACAATCGTGCCACTATTGTTGTTAATACACTGGAATGGACATGGCATTTTTTAGAGAAGATTGACCTGTCAGCCAATGAAATCGAGTACATTGAGCCACATGTTTTTGAGAGTGCACCCAACCTAAAGGTGCTAATGCTAGACTCCAATCGGTTGACATCTTTGGACCAGCACATCCTGGACTCTTGGTCATCTCTGGACAGCATTACCCTGACAGGGAATGACTGGGAGTGCAGTCGCAACGTGTGTGCCTTGGCCTCTTGGCTGAGTGCCTTCCGAGGCCAGCGTGACAATTCCCTGCTGTGTTCAAGCCCCGACACCGCACAGGGCGAGGATGTCTTGGATGCTGTCTACGCTTTTCAGCTATGTGAGGATCCCCCAATAGATGTGACTACAGCAGGCCTGTATGCCTCTACAAGGGATCTGGCCCAGGGAGGCTCTGTTTTCCTGGGCCCATTTACTACCAACCCTTATGAGGGTGAGGGTGGTGAGGTGGTCACCAGCTCTTTCACTGTCACAGTAGGCCACGATGACTTGGAGAGCACCATGCAGATCCACAAGGTGGTGACTGGTACCATGGCACTCATCTTTTCCTTTCTCATCATTGTACTCATGCTGTATGTGGCATGGAAGTGCTTTCCAGCCGGAATAAGACAGCTGAGGCAGTGCTTCAGCAGTCAGCGCCGTAAGCAGAAGCAAAAGCAAAGCATGCAGCAGATGGCTGCGATTTCTACACCGGAGTACTATGTTGACTATAAACCTAACCACATTGAGGGAGCTCTGGTAATCATCAATGAATATGGCTCATGCACTTGCCAACAGCAACCTTCTCGGGAATGTGAGGTGTGACCCTGCTTTGTGAGTACATCTTTACCTGTGATTATCTGGATATACAGTAAATCCCTTTTTTCGGATACACTTGGGCGGGCAATATTGCGGGACATAAGGAATAAAGGGATCTTTTGGACACTTTTTACACAGCATCTCACTGTGACGTGGAAGGAGTGTGCTTTATGTGGCTGACTATTTTGCGGTGGATTTACTGCTACTGTTATCTACTGCTGATTTGAAGCCACAGTGCATAATGGGCCCCTGACTCTTGGACCTGTTGATGTTCTACAGAAACACAGAGAGGAATACATTGTGGGCACAGAGGCTTTTCTCTCATGTGTGGATATTTGAGCTTTAATGTGTCTTTCTACTTCAGGACATTTAATTATTGTTTAAAAACAAACTGGGGACACACAAAAGAAGAAAAGAAAAATAGCCATTTGTATTATGGTAAACACAATATTTGACTGGCATTTAAAATATTGAAAAAAAAAACATGTTTAAGTTCGATTACAATGTAAAAATTAAAGTCTGTGTAAAATATGTTAAAAGAAAAAGTGCAAGTGTGGAGAAAAATGATACAAGATAATCTATTTCTTTTGTAAACTACAAAAAAATGTTTAAATAAATGAATTGCTATTCACAGTAAACTCATTTGTACGTGAGAAGCTGTCAGAAAGGATGAATGACAATAGACACAGTCTTTTGCGCTTGTGGACTGGAGAGCCATGTCTCTGCAGTGTATCGAACCAAAAAATAAAATGAAATACAAAAAATTAAAAGGGGCAGAGGGATATCTGCATCTCATCTTTGATGTAAATCCATGGTCTGAATTTTAGATCTCTTCTCTGTTTTATCTCTCATATTTGTTGTTTTATCATTCACTGTGTTTGCTCGCTATCAGTGTAGTTTCTTTCCCCCTTCCCATTGCCATTCTGACAATAGATTCAAAGATCTATTATATTCTAATTGGTTAGCATATTTTCATATTATTATGTCACTATTTGTGTACCATCCAAGTAAAGAAAGCAGCGTGTCAAAGATCTAAAGCTATGCCTTTCATTGCCTCTCACTGTTTGGCTTTCACGGAGGAGTGATGTCTCCTTTCACTGAATCAAGCACACTAAATCCAATGGTCATTGAAAACATTGCTTACTGAAATCCAAATACAATGTCAGATTTTACCAGATTCATTAAAGAAATATTCCAGCAGCTTAAAGGAAGATTTGCACATACAATATTCTTCACTGTGTTTTCATGTGATGTAAAATGTTTGTTGAATACAAGGCCATTTTGAGGTGTATATATATCCTTCTTCCTCTGGTGTTCATTGTGTAAATTAGTCCACTGACAGATGTTGTGTTTCCTGGGTCCTTTGACATGAACAGTATGTTTTGTGAGGGGGGAGGACGGGCGGTGAGAGGAAGATGGAGGATCACAGTGACTGCAGAAAGAGGGAACAGACTGCTCTCTAGTGTGCATATTCTCATACTGTGGCTGCGTTTTACCTATTGTGCACCATATTCTGCAAACTTCTACAGCAGGGGCAACATCACTATACTGAATTTGCAGCGGCTTTTCTGAAAAAAAAAAAAAAAAAAAAAATTGAGTGCATCAATTTGCATCATTTTTGTGTTCTTTTGCTATAAATTAAGATAATGTTTACAACTTGTAAGTCAGCAGGAATAAAAATGTTTTAAGAACTCACTGACAATCATTATATAAGTTCCAATAAGAGTAAACCATTACCTTCCAATTCATCAACAATATTGTAAGTGCTCTCGTGTTCAAGTGAAAAGCACACAACAAAAGGTCAGAAAACAGGTAAGACTTGGATCTTGAAGGGTTAGAGATGGTCTGATAAGTTTTAAATCAGTGGAGCCTGTTCTGGAGTGATACAGGACCCAGGAGTGAGCCCTGCCTGAGAAGAAGTACAGAGGTCCACCAGCGAATAATGCGTCCTAAGAAAATTGTTTTACTAGGATTGCAAATTTGTTTTATTTGACGAGAGCTCATTATCAGTGGCTCTAAATTGAAACATTTCATGATATTGGTAGTGATGGTTAAAATGGTCAAATATTTGTACAATATTTTGTGGAAACATTGCAGGAATAAGACAAAATGTTAAGCTGATGAAAATTATTGATTACATTTGTGTTTACTATTATAATGACTAAATTGTCATATCCTAGAGAGACTAACAAGGTGACAATATACATATCAAATTACCTTCTTTTCCTTGCACAGCTGATTGGATTTCTCTCAGGTAAAATCCCATTACAAACTTATCATCTTTAGTAATACGAAGGGTATGATGGGAATTCAGTGTTTTACACTTGAGTTCACTAAAATGAGACTATTACATTATTTCTTTCTTTGATAAATGCACGTGGTAGTAAACATGCATTTCACATTCCTACATAAACACATAGATATGTGTAATTTCCAACAATATGATAGGAAGGTTTCCTTCAAACATACATGAAAAACTTTGTTTCAGTCACTTTTTTAAAACTATAACATGTCTTTGTTTGTGTACAAATTTCTGCTCACATTTGTGTACAGGGAGTTTGTCTTACACATATCCACACCAAATTGATCATTTGTGTTCATCTAAAACTGACCTCAGTAGTCTGTTATAGTAAAGGGACCCTGTATCAGTCATTAACATCGATGTCTGAGGAAAGGGCGCACATAGGATCAGAAATAAAGGTGCTTGAGAGCAATATACCTACAACGAGCTCTCATGTTTTTTGACTATTGACATGGATATTAATGTGGTGCCTAAGTAACAAAACATTCAACTTTGTGCCAAATTCTCAAGAGATACATTTTGGGGAGTGATAGCACCCTCATGGCTTAAAGTTGCTAGGTAGGATTTATGATCCATTTCTTGTATATGGGACAGAGGCCGTCCCACTTTAAGACTCAACATACAGCAGCTGTTAATCACAACCTGCCGTGTCATGCACATGCAAATGACTGCAGTACATGGCAGGCCCTCGTGATAGGGACACTGATTTATTTCATTCTTTCATTTCCACGTCCTGTGTAGAATTTTCACCGTCTTCAAGTCCTTCACGGCCCCTTATACATGAAATTGCTGGGTAAATTTGAGGTTGTGAAGCTTCATTTGTATAAATATTGGATGATGCCTCGCATAGAGGCCAGCGCTGGCACCTCTATTGATTTCATTTCACTCTTTTCTTGAACAAGCGAGCAGGGCAAAAGGTGATGGAGAATGGTTCTGAATATTTTAAAAGCTTTGGGTACTGAGGGTTAACATTAAACGACTTAAGACTCATCTCTATCCCTGCTCACCCTTACCTTACTCTCTCTCTCTCTCTCGCTCTTCCTTTGTCTGTAAAACACCATAAATTGAGAAAAAACATCAATTCGTCTAACTGACAATAGATCAAAATCTCTGTTTGACCTAAGCCTGGGATGATAATTCCCTGAGGAGAGATATGTGCTCTCAGACAGCATCCATTATAAATGCCTTGATTGATGATACTCAGTAAAAATCAATATAGATGAGTGGTAACCAAAAATGATCATAGTGATAACAAATGTAGTCATCTCTCCTTCACATTTTCAAGCGTGAACTGATGAGGATGGTATGGTGCATTTACATGCAAAAAGATAATTGATTCGAAGGACGATTAGTGGTTGCCATTCTGCCGATCATTGTTCAGTCAGAAAGTGTGAGATTCTGCTCCTTTTAAGAGCAGCTGGGCATGAGAGCATGACATTTGTTCTGTACTCTGCAGAGCCACAGCTGTTTGCCAGCCAGAACATATACAGGGGTTGTATGTACACCGCACATGCTAATCAGGCTGAAGCTATTGTCTTGAAGCTTCTGTGTGTATAACTGAGAATGTGCTGTATGTGTGCACATGCAGTTACATTTGTGCACATGTGTGGTTATAAATAGGCACAACAGACCTGTAAATCCTATAATGTCAAGGACTATTTTCTCATGAATACAACGTGGAGACGAGAAATCACAAAAGAAAAAGATGGATGTGAAAGGAGACTTACTGACACAGAGAGTAAAGGTCACTGCAATGAAATGAGAACATTCGGAGGGGGTGTGGTGTTAAATGAGTGGGGCATTCTGTACATGAGGCTGGGTCAGAGCTTAAGGTCAACAACTACAAAAGAGAGAACCTGCAGGCTCAAATTGTACAGAAAGTTGCTGAGATCACAATAAACACAATTTAGCTTCACCTCAAATCAGCAAACAATCACAACCAGCCATGTCAGAGTCTTGAGCCTCGATCGCCCAAAAAAAAACAAAAACAATGAAGTAAACGGCAAAATTGTTTTTTTCTATAACACAAATACAACAGTGGAGTGCAGTGTACAGAAACGGTCTCTGCATGTTTCTGCCAGTGGACCGGCACACACAGCTTGTGCAGTGTTGTATATGTATGTCAGAGACAACACATCACTCTGCAGATCTTTAGGAAACAGCGTGCATCACAACCTGCAGCAAAGGGGAGGGCTTAGAGATGCAAACAAATCCTTAAAAAATAAATTAACCCAGCTTCCTGTGAGGGGTATTGATCGGGCAACATTCTGCCATCTCACTGGGACCAGGACGGTGCTGCATAATAAATGCTTAACACCCCCTCATAACTGGATGGAGAGCTAAATCATGGGTGGCAGCATGTACTGCAGTAGGCTGTAGGGAGCTGGTGATGACTAATGACACTGAGTGGGTGGCTTTGCAATGCTTCTTTTATAACAGGTGGGTTTATCAGGATCAATATTGTAATCATCATCAACATTATCTTTGAATCCAAAAAAACACTGACATGGCATTTTCTCTCTTGTTGTAAATTCCCCTCTCTTCCTGCTTCCAAATATTGCTGCTGTTGTTGTTATAAAAGTGATTTTACTACAATGAATTTGATATACAGTAAGTAAGACTTATTTTCCCGCTAGTGACCGCCGTTCTATACATTATCCTGCTTATTACACGGTTACTTGCCAACACGAAATAAAACTTGACACAGTGTGTCTTTTTACAATTTATCTGTTACCATTCATAGTGTTTTTCAGCAGAGAAATATAGGTCGCCAAACCAACGCTGTTTCGCTTCTCCCTCTTCGCTGCTTTCCTCTCTTTTTCTTTTCTTGAATGGTGACGACAACTCAGCCTTTTGCCAAGAGTTGAAATCACCATATTTTCCAAGAATATTAAAGTTAATGTGAAACTCATCCATACTAGTGGCCTAGGAGTACGTTTTTTCTGATATGAAGTAGACTACAGATCAGCTGACGTTGCTTAGCGACCGAAGACGCTGGGGTGATAAGTGTCCGGACTACTTGCGGAGCAAAGATTTTAGGGCGTGGAGTGCTACGAAATATGTGAATCAGAGGCAAAAAGGCCACTTTCCTTGACAACGGTCAAATATGCTTAGCAGCGGTCAATTATACAAACATAATTGACCGCCGATCGTTGGGAAGGCACATTAAAGTGAATGGAGCATTCTACAGCATTAAGAAGAGCCGTGTAATAATTCTATATATTCTACATGGCCACTAACAAAAACCTGGCATTTACTGAATCTACATGTACAAGATGGCGATCAATTAAAGAGGACAGAAAATGGAAATTGAACTCACATCCTGTACTGACACATCTCCATTTAAATACTAGCTTTGAATGAGAACAGCTTTTAGTTTCCGTCCAACCCCATCCTTGTGAACGCTGAAATAAACTGTCCAAAACACAACTTTACTAAAACGGACAGAGGTCCAGCAGGTCACTTAAATTACATTCATTACTCAGGCTAAATCTCCAGGCAGCTTATAGCTCTCTACGCCCACTGCTTCATTTGCATGCACCACACTCAAGCAACCCTGAATTAATAATAATGACTGAGGTGTCATTATTCTTACCTACTGTACATATGGTATTGTAGGTAGAGCAGTGGTGCCTGCTGAGGAAGGTGAAACTGGTTAGAGAATGGGGGCAAGGTTTGCAACTGAATATTCATGACAGTGAGTCAGAGGGTACGAGAGGATCAGACTACTATAGATAAAAAAAAAAAAAAAAAAAAAAAAAAATGTTAGTGTGTATTTTGTAGTTAACTTTCCTGCTATATTGGTACATTGGATAAGCCCATGATAATGTTTTGTCTTGCACTTAACATAAAGCAACAGGGTCACTCAGTGAGATAATACATTGCAACAGCTGGGCCTGCATCTGGGGCTCCATGTAACCGGTATAAGAGCAGATGTGGGTCAGCGCCTGCTATTCAGAGTATTATAGTGACGGAACTACAAAGCTTTATCCATGACTAGACTCTGGATTTTCCATTGAGTTATTGTTATTCATACCTTCAAGGATTGACCCGGAAAATTGATGGGATATCAAACGAAATCCAAGATAATTTAGGCTAAAATTTCTACACCACAAATATTGCGTGTCATGCATTTTCTGAAATGTGTTTTCAGGCCAGTTCTTTTTCTCATACGTCAATAGTCCTTCAAATGGTCATATTATATGAGATGCCTAAAGACATGTGTCTAACACATGCTCCACACAAGTAAAAAGGAGATCAATACAATGCATGGCTGAGGTTTCTGTGACTGAATTGTGCAGGTTGTAAGTAATGTAAGTGCATTAGAGACTATTCTTGGCAAACACAATACATCATTTAAAAAATGAAACAGTAAATATTGTGAATACTTAAGTGTTAGTGCAACCCATTACCTCCGCAACAACTTTATCTTACAAATGGTTGAACTAGAAGTTTATATTTTTGTAATTATATAATGGACCTCATGTCACGCAAAAGCGTGCCAGAGTCGAAGTGCATATTCTCATTCCGCTCAAGTTAGCACAGTACATCCTCATACCCTGCATAGATTTATTGTCTCTGCTAAAACAACACACAATATATCACTGATCTAAAAAAAAAAAACATGTCTGTTGCAGCTAACAAGTAACCAGCTACTGGTACCGTTTAAATTTCGGAAAAATTGGGGTTTGGATTAAAATCAAGGTGTCAGCATCAGGATGAAACTGTGTCAGGATAGAGAGATATGTATGAAATTATATATACACTATATATCTAAATATATTTATAACTACTAAAAATTCCATATTAATATCAATACAAAGAATGAATTTTCTCCTTTTCACCAAAAATTATAATAATAACAAAACATATTTGTCTAACATTGTGCAGCCACACAGCCCAACCCCCAAAATATCAGCCGCATCACCATTCAGGGACATCCTGGCCTTTTCAACAACTGTAAATTAAGCTGCCATGAAAGAACATATCTGCACTTGGTTATACGTGGGCACCAACAGCTCGACTCAAGCAAATCAGTTGAAAGAAAATAAATAAAAAAAAAAAAACTCAAAGAACTGATTTAAAACAATGCCTTTTTTCTTCCTACAATGAAGATTGTGTTCTCTTTTGCCGAGCAGACTGGCGTCAGCTGAACTTATCCACCATTTATGCTAAATGAGTCATCAGGACAACTGCATCATACTTCATTATTCACAGTCGGATCATCTCAAATAAAACTGAATCCCAAACAGCACTTTGATTAAGCATTTCAAAGGTACAGCACATAAAGACTGTCTGAGCCTCTTTTTGAATGAAAAGTTAACACAGGTTAAGGGAAGTAAAAATGGACAGCATTTATCATTTCCCATTTATCTGATCAGTGTCAGGATGAATAAATGCTATCCTACCCGCTCTCCTTGCTCCCTCTCTCTTCCCTATCTGTGAGGGCAGATTGGCATCTCTCCAATAGCCAATGTGATTGGCTGCATGAATGGAATTGCCCCATTTTCCAATGTGTCAACTGAGCAAAGGGAATGCGTTCATTGTTTACAAAACCATTGGGCTAAAATACATCCCTAGTGCAGCAAGTACTTTTGGTAGACTTTCACACTGTAACAGTTCATGTGCAGAAGATAGTCCAGCTTTTAACCCTCAAAGTAGTACAAAAGATGACTTACCTGTTGTATTGGAAGAAGAAGACAAATGGACCCACAAAGAGTGCAAGAAGAGAAACAAAGAGAAAAGAAAAGGCTTGTTAAAATATATACTCTTTTCGCAGTTTTGCGAACTGTAACTTTAATTCAGTCAGAGATCACAGACACAAACAGTTTAAGAGTGCAACAGATTGCTGTCAGATTAGGCGGCCAATGGCAGAGTACAGTAGCGTGTCTGCCTTGCATAGACTGGAGAGCCTGCGGTACAATAGTTAAACCAACAGTGCGTTTAATGTCGAACTTGCAACAGACATCGACATCGAAAAAGAGGATGAGCAGAAAGACGACCTTGTATTGGGAGACTGTGCTGAGCTATGACAGCCAACTGTGACACTGTCATCCATTCTGCCAACCATGCTGCACAACACTATAGGTCTATATAAATTTATAACACCCTCATGCTTCCGTGCACTCTAACGGTGTTGTAAGGATGTTAGGGTTTAATCACATCATTGCTGTTACGGCTTCCCACAAATTGAAAAAGAAAAGTGCCATTGGTTGACTGACTGGTTTGCAATGCTGTCTGCCACTGGACACATGTTAGATTGTGAACTCTTGGAGAATTTTATTTATTTATTTTTTTTTAATGATTTGATGTTTCTCAATATCCTGAAGACTTTACAAACAGACTGCAGGCTCCAAACATCCCCCAGGGAACTTGATTGCTGCTACCTGTGTACCTGTACCTGTGTGACAAACACACAAAATAATACAAGCTTACTAAAAGCAATTACTGATTAACATTAAAGCAATGGTTCCCATGTTTTATGGCGTACAAAAACGATAGTAAGTAAATTTTTAGTACTAGTACTAGTACTAGTATAATGATTATTGCTTATGTAACACTTGTAAAAAAGATAGGCAATGGAGACATAATGTTTTCCAGTTTAACAATGAACTTTAATCAGTGAACTGAAACAGTATATTTCACTAGGAATTAAAAAAAGTATCTTTGTCTGTATTGTTAATGAAGGTTCCCAGTCATCCAGGTCATGGTAAATCTAGGTGCTGTATTGTACGCAACATGAAGACATTTCACCTCTCATCCAAGAGGTTTCTTCAGTTCTAACTAACTGTAAAGGAGTTGGCAGGCTTTTATACTCGGTGTGGATATTACCTTACATAGCCGTTAAGGACAGCTCTGAGTTTGCTTTGTCCGTATCATGTTCTGTAAAATTAAAAGTTTTGTCATATCGACTCATATCGGACAATATACTGTATATGCCGATAAAGATATATCTGATAGGCCGATATTATCTACCAACCAATTTGTCGGTAGGGCTCTAACTGTCACAGTTAAATGGATTCAAGCTCTACACTGCTAATACCTCCAGTATTACCAAAATGAAATGTCATAAAACTCATGAAAATGTTGACTGCAATTTGAAATAGGGAAGCAACATCACTGATGTGAGTGGAATCAACCTGCTTGAATTTCTCCAAGATGCTGATGCAGCACAGTCAATGACAAAAATTGTGTTATTTCATCCTTGAGACCAAGTGTTTATATGCATTAAAGGTGACCAAACTGATCTGAAATGTAGCTGGTTACAGTGAAATAAAAGAAATTATTACAGTGGTGTCTGAGCGCCAGAGTTAACAGTCATGGGGTATTCTAGGAAACTGCCCACAAGCTCAGTCATCTGAAAATGTGCAAATTGTGATGTGATATATCATATGTCAGTTTGCAAACATGAGATAAAATCAGTTTCCATGGGTTGGGTTAGGGTTAGGGTTACAAACTGGTCCCTCCAGAGTTAAACAGTGCTTACTAAATGTTTCACAGTCCATTTGTTTATTTAACAGATTTGTTTATGCCAGACTATAAATATGCTGTAATGCATTCTCTTCTAAGTCTTCCTCATAGACACATAAGGGAATTAACCGAGGAATATATGCTAAACTCATTATTTCTTGTTTTTAACTTCACATTTGTCAGTTCTTGACTTCATCTGTTTAAATATCACAATGAAATAGAAAGAAAAAAGAAAAAGATCAAAAAAAGAAAAAAAAAAGTCCTTTCTCTTTTCTTTTGCTGGTAAAAGTATTTCAGAAGCAAATCACCATTTAATGTAGCTTATAAATGCAGATCTGTCTTGGCACTGATGCCAAACTTAAGAGACTGAATAAAGGCAATTTTATAGTAAATTTTGGTGAATGTCAACTTTGCAATGTACGGCTGCATTTCAGTAAATATGCCATTATTTTCTCTCTTGGCTGCTTTGTATGGTAAGTTTCCCATGCAAAATGCAGTCCCTCCAGACTATGTTGAAAAATGAATCATTAAACTTTTCAAAATGAACCTAATACACTTTTGTACAACATACATTTACAATCAGATGAGGCTAATGTTTTGCAACAGTGATATCAATGTTAGTTACTGCATTACAAATTCTATTTGGATCCAGTTCCTCAACACGTGCATTAATTACAAATGAAAATGTTTCGCATTGGATTGTGTGAGAAGGACATTGGTATGATTCAAAAAGACGTGTGCCTCTGGTGTTTGTCTTCAATTTGGTTCATTTACTGTGCAAACTTAAAGGTTGCCAGATTGCAAGCTGAACTGTGGGTGTGCAGGGAAAATAAATAGGTGCTAAGGATCCCTACAAACACATGAAGTACATGTACAGTACATCAACCAAAGACTCCTCCTGCCACAGTGACAGGATTCATGACATTTGAAAAGAAGAATCCAAAAAGAGATGATGAAAAAAAAACACTTTTAAGGAAATGAAAAGAGATAGAAATCACACATATTGCAGCTTTGAACGTTACTGTACGCAAAAACAATAATGACGAGCATGCAGGTCTGTGGTTATTATGGCAACTGCTACAGTAGAGGTTATGGAACTTTTTCAATTTTCAAGGCAGGAAAACACAGGGTGATATAACTGCTGAGTGCTGAGTGAAAAAGAAAACAGTGGTGGATGGTAAAGTCTTTACGTTGAGAGGAAAAGGGAATGGTCAGAAAAATATTGCAGCAACGAAGAAGGAACATAGATGTGCTCAACCACCCATGTTAACTGTACAAACAACAAGAAGAAAAGCATTAAAGGGAGATCAGCTATATTAGATTGCGAGTGCAGAATAAAACATGTTATTTGCTAACATGTTCGTTAGTTTGACAGTTGTACATTCAAGAAAAAAAAATCTAAATTCTATAATAGCGATAACTTTGCTATAGTAGTGTGCCATTGACATTTGGAATCAGTCCAGAGGAAGTACTCTTTATGTATTACATTCATTGACTTATCATTGGAATAAAGCTTGTTGTTTGCATGTGTAAGACCTTATTTTGAAAAGGTTAGACTTCGCACTAGATTAGCAAGGGTAGACTTAAAACCCTATTCCCTGCGAGTGTGACAAATAAAGAGGTTTAGTATGTCTTTACACAGATCTGCCTCATGTGTCTTAACAATTCTGACCACCATAATCCATTAAGTGTCAACTTCAGCAGCATTAATTCAATCATTCTCATAATCAAAATGGTTGCTCTGAGCCCCTGCTGCGGGGCTTAGTGATGCTGTGCTGCGAATGAAAAGGCACATTAAAATGGGCTAGAGCATGCAATCCCCCAAAAAGGCATTTGCTGCGCTCTGCATGCACCAAGGACATGCAACAGTAAGGTCAGGATCACACATCGGCAGAATACTGAATAAGTCAGCCTCCTGGGCTGGGATTCCTGGATCCGGCTCATCCCTCCCTGTCCAATGGTAAAATGTCTGATTGCTCTAGATACGCTGTCCCTGAAGGCTTGCTGCGAACTTTCAACAAGCTGCACAAAGTCTGAGGTACTAGCAACGTGGAAGGTATACACACTCACACATTTAAAAAAGAATACAAAATTAACTGTCTCCAAACATTCACAACATGCTTTAACACAACATTGTTAAAGTGAATTTCCTTAGCCTACAAAATGTAATTTCCAGTCCTTAATAAGGTTGTCTCTGGGCCACCTATGGTGGGAGGTAAACGATCAAGCAGGTTTACATGTAAAATATACTTTAAAAAACACTAAATGTGGCTCAGTATGTTTGACAGACAAACATCAGGTGGTCTGCTCTGCCTTTATATAGAGAAACTTGCACAGGCAGGAGCCGTGGAAGCATCCTTTATACTGTTGCTAGACAACCACAAAGTCAGCTGCTGTCCCCTACTTTGATATTACATTAGTTAATGTCACTCTAATTGAAGGGGAGAAAAAAATACAAAATTCAGTCACGACGCTGCTAATCTGATGCCATTTAAGTGATTTTCCTCCATGCAGAAACCACCAGAATCATCTTTTTTTTTTCACGGTTCCTGTTTACAACAGTAGCTCTGTAGCAAGAGAAGAAAGCTCTGTTCTCATTTGATCAGACAGCAGAGCAAAAGCTGCAGTGACGTCGGACATTTTTTCAGCACTCAGCTGAAGACTTTTCAACTTCGGGTGCTCAGGGCATTTCTAAAAGACATGCAAGGTGTGCTTTGCGGATAAAAGTGAGGTGCCCCGGGTGTATTCCCAAGCATACAAAACCGCTCAGATCCAGTGAAAACAATTACAAAAGGCAGTGTTTGCTGCCAAAAAGGTGTCCGTTGTCATCAGCTGCTTTGCAAGCTCAATGCAGGGACCGAAAGTCTTTAATTTCAGACAGTCACTAAATGTTTAGCATGAAATCAATCAGTTTGGTCTTCAAGTTGGCTTTTATTGCACATTTGTGATCTTACCTTTGATAAGCACACTTAAGTAGTCCATGCCACTTTATTGTAGTTTGTTTGTTAGAAAAAAAAAAAAAAAAAAAAAAAAAAAAAGGATGATCATGTTATGTTTCTCCCAAGCCAGTCAAATGAGAGCAAAGAATACAAATCCTTTTTTGGGGGGGGGGGGGGGGGGGGATTTCATATGCACGTACCCTTCAGGCGATTGTTGTTTCCTCCTCCACTGAAAGCATTTGGGACTACAGTGTGGGAGTGGGAATGAAAGTTGTTGTTTTAAAGCTGGCACTAATGAAACCCATGGGTCTGCAATGACAATGGGATGATGTTTGATGAGAAAGTATGCGGTCCAGTTTGTGCTTTGTGTTTGGCCTTGCATGTGTGTCCGTGTGTGTTTGCAATTGTATGTAGGGGTAAAACAGTTTGTTCCAAAAACAGAGATGAATAAAAGCAGTTTTGAGACATTTCAATAACAGTGTGAGGCTGCCATACGTTCCTCTTTAATCCTTTGGTAGTCTGATGTCCCATGTTGTATACCTATGAATATATTTAGATTATTTGAGGAAAAATGCCAAGAATCTTCAAACCATAATATATTTACCTGCAGCTCTCCATTTGTCATAAAGCCAATTTACCAGAAAGGTTCTCAAATTTAGTGATTTAATAATATACTCCCTGTGCATGGAATTTACTTAAATCTTCTACCATACATTTGAACTAATTGTTTAAAAGTTTAGCAGAGATTCTGAAGGAGCTAACACAGTTATGCTTTCTGCTCAAGTCCTATAATGGCACCAGAAGTGCAAGTCAAGATCAGTTTTCAATAATGAATCCTAAAGTGACCTACAACACCCCAGTTTAATTAAAATTTTAATTAATCAATCTACAGATGCATAAAGAGAAAGTTTCTTACCACATGAAGAAATCTAATTTTGCACAGACGGTTAGACAAACAGAATGACAAAAAACAACAGAAAAAGGGTCAATAAATGTTTCAGCTACTCACAATGGTGATTGGAAACATTTATTACAGAGACTGGGTGATAACAAATGATAAATTCCATTCTCTCAGTTACAGGCATTATCCGTGCCCTTAAGCTAAATTGCATTTGTCAGAGAAAAAAAATAGAGAATAATAATAATAATAATAATAATTCATTAAAATAAATAAAATAGAACTCTCTCTCTCTCTCTCTCTCTCTCTCTCTCTCTCTCTGTCATATATCTATTTAAAACTATATCTCTTTGTTACAAGTATTGTCTAAAGGATGCTAAAGGCTCAATTGTGAAGGTGCAAATTTGGCACAAACTTTAGCACTGATTAACACAATAAAAAAAGAGCTACAGGTAGTGGAGGTAGAATTTCTACTACTACTAGATTTTCTCTGGAAAAAGAAAAATAACTTTTTGTGGCTATAATTACTGCAAAGTGGGAGCAGAGTCAGTAATTCAATTAAGTGGATTTAGTGTCAAGTTCATGTCATATCCAGTATATACTCATGCTGAATGAAATGCCTTCATAATATCCACTACAACAAACAATCTTGCATATCTGATACCATATTTATTTACACATATTTAGTCACATCTTAACAGGGTCTTTCAGTCTTTGCAGCGGGATAAGGATATACTGTACAGTAACATAGGCAGTAAAGAACCGATACCATATATGGGTTAACATTAAAATCAGTCATTTTAAAATTAACTCCATAAAGCACAATGCAACATATTAAAATTCACCTTGCTGCCATTTGCACTTCCCAACGACTAACTATTTCCTGCTTACTCTTAATATTGCATGCTGAGACAAAACACAATTCTGTCTCGTGCCTGTGCATTTTAATAGACTATAATAGGCAAACACGCAAAACAAAACATCATGGGGGTAAATAGTGAAATATTTTAACTGTAACCTTGATACAAGATAGAAGGAACAATAGAGACTGTAAGTGAGTCAAAGGTTTGGAGGACAGAGAATCAGCAATGCCAAAATCCAACACAACCAGATGGTCCCCGGAACAAGCATCGCCTAGAGCAAGCTACCTCCCCCCCTCATAATTTACTGTACATTCAAGCATGGACACACACCCAACATCCCCCTGTGACATCCTCAAAATGTATTTAAGAATGGGGGGGAAATCATCCACAATTTTATACAACAGTATCAATATATTATCATTATTATTATTATATAGTGAATGTGTAAAACAAAACAAAAAAAAACAAAAAAAAAACGCATGGTAATTATATAGTATGTTTCAGAGCTACAGATGCTGCTGCATTATTACTTTTAAGATAAAGAAGATACACATACAGTTTCTCTCATGATGTTTTCTTGTGTTTCCTTATATTGGTATTTTTTTGTATTCTTTTAGCTTCCATCCTATTGAGAAAAAAGCCTCTTTTCCCTGCACCTTTTGAGGTAAAAGGGCAAGGGTACAGAGGATGGAAAAGATGTATCTAAATATCCTGAACAAATGGTTTTATTTCCTTGGATGAAGCAAAGCACAAAGTAATCACTGAGCAACCTCTCTTGCCCCTCTTTCACAAGCCCACGCACCAACACATCCCACACTCGCAGATATACTGAGATGAGAAGATGGGCTTGTTATTGGCCACAGTGTAGGAGACTCATCAATCAATCATGAATTAATGGCTAGCCCATCTCACTGAAGCCCCCCTGCAGTCACAAAGCCGCACACATACTGACTCCTGGCCTCGTGGACACACATGACTCAAAATCAAATCACAAAAGCCATTTCATTAAACTGCGCTGTAATTCAATAGCTGTAATCATTTACTAAATGATTGTTTGAAAAAAAAAAAAAAAACACTCTTTCAGATATTGCTGCTATGCCGCAAATCCTATAATTCTAAACAATAACACACTGAAAGGACAAATAAGTGCCGCATCTCGACATTAAACCGCAACAACAAAAGCATCTTATATTCCCAAAATAAGCTTACAGTGTTTTTGTCTCTCAGGAGCATTTTATGCATGGTGCTCCTTTGTCTATTAAACAAGACGGCAACTAGAAGACCATGTGACAAATCCCTTTTTTGGAAAACACTGGCATGTTTTGGTCCATACAAGCCATAAGGGTCTCTGTAGGGGGTGGTGAGAAGGGATACGCTCTCCAGTCATTGTTGTTTGAGAGGCCACTGAGCCTCTTGATCCTTGGGTAATCTCCAGATATCTGTCTGAGTTATCACCTCTCCTGATTTAGGTCACCCTGGCTGCTTTCAGTTTTTTTAGGTAGTCCACCATCCCCCACAGAGGACACACAAAATCCTGCACGCAATGAGGCAGGAAGATAAACAGGCAGCCCGACTTTATGGAAAACATACACAATAACACGTTGCTTTCTCTCCAGTTGAAAAAAATAAAATAAAAATAATAATACAAAATAAAAATGATGTGTGTGTATATATATATATAATATATATATATATATATATATATATATATATATATATATATATATATATATTTTTTTTTTTTTTTTTTTTTTTTTTGTAGACAGAAGAGCAGGTCAATACTTTTACTGATGTTTCAATGACAGACACTTGCAGGACAATTAATAGATAGCAGAGTTATGCAAATAGACATTTCCCTAAAATTCTGACCCAGATCACTCTGGCTGGCATTCTTTATTATCTTTTGTCTGGTATGTTACCACGTGGTTAAAGTTATATTTAACTCTTGTCACATAGAGTTGCATTTTGCATATTGTTCTAATAAGTATAACTAATTATGGCCTCAATGGAAAGGGCAATACATAGTGTTAAGTGCCATCATGTGGGCTATTTCAGAATGTAATCAATATTAATAAGTGAATCAATTACAGTTACTTTCATGCACAACAGTGTACTTGAAAGCACAATATAAAATAAATGTTCATTGGTGTGAGCATATTCTTTGTTAATTCTTTGTCTTTACACACTTCTGTTCTCCATAAAGAACACAGGTCATTTTTCATTCTACTACAGGTATAGATGACTACACGTAATAGAGACAAATCGATATAATGGTTTGCCAATATTATCGGCTGCTATATCTTTTAGAAAGAAATGTTAATTCGGAAGAATTCAGTAAAGTTTAGACAACAAAGTTGTTGTTAAACTGTAAAATACCCTGCCTCTGTTACATAACTTTCTCACAAGTGTTTCATGACCACCTGAGGTATATTAAGTATTTAAAGTAAGGTTCTAACCAATAGGATACATTTAGCACATGTTCATCATTGCAGTTTAGGTGATCTCCAGTCTCTGCTGCAGAAGCAAGTAATGTTATTTCTGAGGTAATATCTAGATGTGTGGTGAATGAATCATTAGCCATTAGCCACACTAGCCAAAAACATTTTGACAAGCCTCACTTTGTAGGACTGTGCTGGTAAACATCACCCCATGCACCAAAAAGTCTTCCTCTCCTCATATCTTTCTTTTTAAATCATCTTACAGTGGATCGCGCTTAGCCTCAGATCCGTCTACAGCTCAGTGTTACTCACCCAACACCCCCAACCCCACCCTAAGCCACGTGGCTTTCTTGCTCCGTATCATCTCCTTATGGGCAACACTTCTCATGGCTGTGACTAACAGTTCGCTCCTCGGCCCTTGAGGAAGACTAATATCCTGTCCTCCTTTGCTGTAATGAAAAAAAAAAAAAAAAAACGTAGGCTGGGGAGAAAGGATGGAAAGTCTGGATAATGGACTAGCTTCTTATGGGTCTGGTCTGGGTGTGGCAACAGCTTATTTCTGTCATTTAATTTCACCCAGGGTTCATGCTGATAAGATCTGAAGCTGTGCCAAATTATTCTGCCCTTACTGACATGGTGGAGAAGACAGTGGACTAGCAATCTAAAGCATTGTGTATGAAAATGTTCAGGATATGCCAACTTTTTTGTTCGTACGCTGTTATTATGTTATGAATGCATATGAAAAAAGTCTAAGTTAATACATACTGTAGAGACTTATTTTGTTTAGTTTACTGTATCAAAATAATTATTCAATATTAAGTTACTGATAACAGTGGTTAACTGACTAACGGTTACTTTCAAATGTTCTTAATCAATAACTGAAACTCAAACTTTCAAACTGTATTTGGATGTACAGAACAAATAATTAACCAATTGTAACAATGCCTCATGCAATAACAAGTTAGGATGTTTGTAAAAAAAGATAAGTCAGTAACTATTATAAACAGATTATTATAATCTGACTAAAAACATAGCAATTTTTTGCAGTGATTTTTAAAAAAATATTAAAACTATAATTCCAAAACTGATTAGATTGCCAGTATTTTGGACAAAGTTTAATTTCAAATGGTTAACATCATGTTAAATTTATAGATGTTGAACTACTTAGCAAATTAAGATCAGAAGGGAAACAGTAACCGAATTGTCTGAGGAGGCATGAAATCATTCTGCAGTTTTGGATTTAACTGTCCACACAGTGATACAGTGTGTGTATATATCGTGCCTGACTTGAGAACAAAACAGAGCAAAGATTTGGGACAGTGAGAGTAAATGCATCCATTCACACAAAGGGGGAATTACTGACCTACTGGGTCAACCGCAGTCTGAAGCCCCAGGCCTCATTCCAATAGCTACCAATTTGGGGTAAGTTCTCATGATCTTGACCTCCACAGATGTCACAGACGGGTTGAAAACGGCATGTTTCCCGCTTCTATAATACATCATTTGCCATTATGTAGTCAACATCCCAGTCTCGCAGCAACACTGGACCATTGTTTTCAGGAAAATTGTCGACATCGTTCAGGGTTAAAAGAACGATTTTTCATCTAGGCCACTCTTGACAGCATTCCCCACAGCACCAAGGGTCTGTGTAGTGCCCTTCTCAAATGCACACAAGACATCATAAACATACTTCTCATGTTTTCTCATTACAATTGATCGGGGAAGAGTTAATTTAATACAAGCTTTATCACTTCTTACCATTCCTAACGGAAAGTTGAAGCCATGAAATTGCATCTTATGCAATTTCAGCATCTTTTGAATTGCCCTTCATCAAAATGAGAGCTAATTTTTCATACATATCTGTACATACATAGTCATGTATATAAGTGCAGAGCTAGTATGGCGCTATCATCATGTATGCACCTTCATTTTACCTTCACCTTCATTTGGCTGTATTATAAAGATGTCATCAAAGAGTATAAGAGCACACTGTGGGTTCTAGTGAGCACATTTGATCATAAGGAGGTCATGGCTGCTCCTCGTGTCATGCAAGCCAAGTGACACTAAGATTCTACAATGCCCAGATATATGAATGGACCTGGACAAGCTCTGATAACTGGTATAGAATCAGAGTATGTTGCATGTCACCAACGCAGAAAGAAAATATGCACACTGACATGCATCTCTCTCCAGCTCTGTGTAGGCGGCAGTGGACAGCAAACACTGACCACAGCTGTTTATGTTATGTGAAACCCCATCAAACTTTTATAGGCATAATTTCTGCAAAGTTAACAGGTCTTGACAGTCCCACCCACACACTGGGCCTTCAGGACTCACCGAAAAAAGGGCAAAAGTGAAGCCAGAGGACTTTCTTGCTGCACATGTCCAATTTTAACAGAGTCACCTGCAGCAGTTAGAGTGTGGAAGCATATAAGGAAAGGTTGAGGAATGTAGAAAGAATACAATGAATAAAGGATGATGAAACTAAGAGACAAATCCCTTATCCTCAAACAGTTAGGCTCTCTGCAGTGCAGTAGAGTATTATCCACGCTGAGCTTGAGTTTATTCAATAAGCCTGTATACACATGCATCATCCATAGTTGATAGAGCTGCTTGAGATGGAACATGAAACAGGCTCTACTTTCTTTACTGGCTTTGAAAACAAAGCTGACACATTTGCTGATTGTTTCTTACTTTGTCTCAAAGGTAAGTGAACAGTCGACATTATGTTTTTGTTTATGTTTTTTTCTCCATCACAGTAGCTCAACTCTGGAATGGTGAGCACATGTGGAGTAGATGGGATGGATGGATGTCCAGTAAGTAAATGCCATCCCATTTGATCTTTATTGGGGAATAAAACAACCTTCAATGTATCCTCTAAAACAGTGTTTTCAGACATGGATACATAAATACTGCCCTGCAATTTCTATGGACGATGGATTCATACATTTTTGTAGACATTTTTTGTATAATACAGGGACATAGTTGACTGGTGAAGTTGGGTAAAAAAAATTAAAATAAAAATCATAGAATGCAAGCATCCTAGTAAATATCTCAAATACAGCCCATTCCACCTCTGCTGCCTGGTTTCTACCTTATCGATTGTGTTGTTCACCAGGGTGAGACTCCAGATACAGTTGACCGTCAGTGTCTAGGCAGTAGTGCAAAGCAAGCACTGGTGCCAGTATTAGCATGCAATGAGCTAAAAGAGCAAACAGGGAAAATTGACAAACTCTCCCGGATCTCAGTGAAACTCTTTTGGGGAATTACTTTTTGGATGCACCAAATTTTTGTTTGTCCAAAGCGTAGGCGATGATAAAAATAACGCCATCGGATTGGAAATGCAACATGTGCACAGTGACTGTTAGTGAGGGATTAATAATGACAACTGTGATGTCATTCTGGTTGGCACATTTCACATGGTGTCTGAAAGAGATGTAAATATGGTTGTTTGATGATCTGATCGTTAAAGCTGTTCTGTGAGAGAGGGAGACGTATCCAGAATTTTAGCAGACAGTTGGTGAGAATGTGATGGAGTTTAACAGGAAGAAATTAATCATGAGAGTAGCACTGGGTATTTAATACTAAGTGTTGGCAACTACAATAGTTACCAAACAGGTAATACATGAGGAATAGGTTGGGCTTTTGCAGGGTTTCCTACGTGCAGGATCTATGCATAAAAATGTCCACAGTAAAACAACTGCTGTATCAAACTGGACAATCCTAATGGTGTTAACTGCTGATAGGTATCAGGTAGGGCTGAAAAAGCCTGATCCCTTGTACAAACACAAGTGCTGTAAAAGTTGATAAACAGCGATACTGCAAATACAGGCACATATACATGGATATGTGTAATGTAAAACAGATGATTTATGTAAAAGTATAATATTTATACTTTATTTATTTATTTATTATTATATTATTATTTCTTTAATGTTTTCAATAGTGAATTTTGCTTTTACTTTGGGAAACATGTATTTCTGTCAAATAGGACATCGTGAGGCAACACATTGTGACCTTCTAGTTAATGATATTCAGGTATTAACAAGTACAAAAAAGTGCTTTCACTGTAAAGGGGTAATGGCGTACAGCTTACTTATGAATGATTGATGTAAAGGCCAGTGAAGCCTCTCACCTAATCCCCAAAGATCCAGGGCTACTTCTCGGTTAACAACAACTGCTACAGCACAGACTTCTGTCTGCCTAGACCTGGTTTAAGCAGTAGAGTTAGGGAACTCTAAAGCTACCTTTGTAATGGTAAATTATAATAATGAACAAAGCTCACTGACAGTTTTTATGTACAACAGTAAAATAAGCTCAAGAGGGACTGTGAGTCATGACCAGTCTTGGACCACTGGTTGGACCAGTGTTACTAATGAAGATGGGGAAAAACAAAGCGAAAGAATGAATGCCAATATCCTTAGCCAACAGAGACATAAATACTGAAGTGGATTCTTAGAGAACAAGTCATTGAGAGTGTGAAGTGAGAAAACAAAGTTAAAAAAAAAAAAAAAAAAAAAAAAAAAAAAAGTAGGAAAAAAGAATCTGACATTAACAAATGATAATTGTTGTATCACCATCCTTTGAGGATCACTGTGCAGGCAACAAGGATCCTGAGACAGATGGAGGCCCATCTGAGCAAACCCACAAACCAAAAGGGCCATCAATCAAAGTCGATGCGTTTTTATGGGGATGGGCTGTGATGTGAGTGTTAGCGTCTCCCTGTCTGTCATCGGAAAAACAATCTCACAAACTCGCAATGTCACAAAATGCTCTCAAAAACACAGGAGCTGTTAAAGCGACCCACAGTGTTTAAGGGATGGTTGGACCACTGGAGATTGGAGACCAAATCGACTCTGTAACCTCTGCAGGCCACTATCAAGCTGTGCGTTCACCCTTGTCCTGAAGAATATTCAAAACCTCTCATCCATTCCGTTCTTGTTTTTACATCTCGGAAGGCTAGCACCATTAGGCACCCATCAGCTTTTTGCAATCTAACATGTCAGCATCCGTAGGGAATCGTAGGTAGTTGTTCAAATTTTGTGCCTCGCTGCCTAGGGGGTTGGGGGTTTGGCAGTGCTCTCCAGTTGACTAATTAAAGTCTAAACAAGAGCATAAATAAATACAGATGGGGACTGCAATTCATGGGCAGCTTTGGCTCCAAACTGAAAAGGCTGGACTTACAGTAGAGTCAGACCACTCAAACTTATCCAGTCACACAGGCATACCAGACAGAAATTATGTGTGTGCGTGCTCTGTTTGAGTGCATTGAGTGTGTTTTTGAGAGAAAGACATTGAAAAAAAGAACGAATAAATGAGAAAGGGAGAGGAAAAGAGAGACAGACACAGAGGGAGATGATGAAAAACTAGCCCCCCATGATGCATAGCAATGATTTGCACTGCCATATTTAGCCGGAACTGTATGGGATCTCAAGTCTGAGGCAATAAACCACGATCCCCTCCAAGAAAGCTGCAAACACCCAGCAAACACATTGTACCATGGGATGTTATGCATTGTTTTCAACAATTAAAGTTTCTGTGAGGTGAAGAGCTACCTTATAATCACGAAGCACATAATGTAACAAGTAATTTTAATCGGCATCAGAAATATCTGAATAAAATGAAATGCCTACACAACTGGACGAGCTGTGGCGCCATTACAGAATAAATGAAAATATGCTTTTTTGCTATCTTTCAGTAAGATAGATTAATACTACTCTTACGGTCAATAGGAAGCTGCAGCCAGTGCGTGATTAGCTCAGCTCAGCTCACCATAAAGACCAGAAACAACTAGCTGAGGTGGCTAAAGTCGCAACATTCTTTACTCTAGTAGATGTGCAGATACTTGTGGGAAAAAGACTCTGGTCAAGTGGAAGTAATGATTCAACTGTTCTACTCATGTAGATGTAAGAAAGTACCGGCTCTGAAATGAACTCTAAGTATGAAAGTTAAAATGACCCTCTGAAGGACATTTCTGTCTCTAACTGAATCTTGCATCATTTTAATACAATTCAGACTATTAATCTTAAAAGTCAAATCTGAATGATTTGTCCAAGCTGTTTGTAAATCCACCGGAAAGATAGTTGATTGCTGACTATCATTCCCAGGATGTTACATATCGGCATTTTGGGTTGGTAAGGCATCCCGAGCACAGCGAAAAAATTCAGGCAGGCTTTCCACACTGACACGACTTTTCTCCTTATTCGGGTCTCCCTCTCTGTCTACTTCCGTCGTTTTATGTCTTCCATGATGTTTCGTCTCGCTACACCTGCTCTGCGTGATATGCACTGATCAGTTCAAATCAGTCCTGCGATGTTGGGAAGGCGGCAGTGTGCAATGATGCTAAAATAAATATTTTTTACAACAACAGAAGAAGTCTGTTTTGAAAATGTAAGGAGTAGAAAGTAAAAAGTTGTCAGGATAATAAATACTCAAGTGAAGTACAGTTACTTAAGTAGAGCATTTAAGTATTTGCACTTTGTTAATTCCCACTTTTGCATGCCTTGCTTTGTCTACAGTAAAGGTGACAAAATCCACCTACCAACATCGTTAATGATCTCTAATTAACTTATTAGGTTGTGTTTGTTAAATCTGTACAAAACTGTAAATATAAAACAACAAGTTGCGGTTTTACTAGAGCTCATGTGCCGGACTGTTTATTGGCAGTGACTTCATGGAGTCTCTACTGTCTGCATGACAAAATAAATGCCACGACCACGACAGGAACAGATGAGTAGCATGTACTGAGCTTTACAGGAACTGGATTTTCTTACCGTTTGACAGAGCCAGACAGGCTGTTTCCATTTTCTATGCTGGAAACAAGCTGCTGTGTGTAGCTTTATTATTTTCCATGCAGACACAAGAACGTTATTGATGTTTTCATGTCATTCTCAGCAGGAATGCAAATGAGTACATATCCCTGTTGCTCAACTACTGCTTTTACTATTCTTAACATATTTTTGTTGTTTGTTTGTTCTTTTTTCTGAGTCTTAAGGCAATACCAACCAATCATTAGTAACCTCGACTTTAACTGTTGTTACCAATTATGCGTGAGGCTATTGACCATGATGCAACAAATGTTGACACAATTATGATTCCATAAGCCATTAAACCTCTTCATCCATAAATGAAACAGCAGCCTGTCTATGGGTGAGTGTCACATGCAGGCCTGTTAACATCACATCGTCTATCTTCTCAGATCCTCTCTCCTCTGTGAGAGACAAGATATGACACAAGCTAATACCTGACGCCTGTGTTATAATGAGCTTGTTAAACTACATGGGGCCTTGTACCTAACAAGAGCCACTAACCAGAATCTGCAACATGTACAAGTCCATAAACTTTTATTGGTTCCCACCCATTGCATCCACAGCCATTAATTGTCAGGGTGGGTGGTGTGTACCATTACTAAGTGCAATTTAACCTTGTTCAATAGTAAATAGAGCAAGGATATAAAATGCATCTGGTGACTCAGAACACAGGTTAGGTGAGATTCTAATTTAGAAGAGCGATTGAATTTCACATAGTTATAATTCAAAAATCCAATACCGTTTAATTTCTTGTATTTCACACACCTATTTTATTACATTTACCATCCTATAGCTGTTGGCTTCTCTTTACCCACTTTATATCAACAAAATCAATCACTTTATATCAACACAATCAATCGAGTTTTAATGATTATGTAAACCAGGGCCCGTATTCACAAAGACTTTTATCTTAACGTTAGGAGTACTCCTAAATCGGACTAAAAGTTTTTATGTAGGAGTCGTTTCTTAAAAGTAATTCACAAAGCCGCTGAGACCTACTTTTAGTTATGAAAACAGTGAACTCCTAAACTAGAAGTAACTCTCTGTTGCTAAGGATGATGTCATTTTATAAGGACGCACTTAGAAGCGGTGACAACGGTGATTGGTTGTTGTGTGACAGGGCAGCCCATTGAAAAGTCATTTAGGCTACACAATGCATGAAGTGAAAATAAGGAAGTTGCCTACAAGCCCATGACAAAGCCTATGAAAAGATATTGGATAAAGAAATGTATTTATGAGGAGAATTAATTGACCCCCCCCAAACAAAAACGCTTCGGACAAAAATTATAACTTAGAAGATTGCGATGAAAAACGTGAATTGCCAATAAAAACGGCATTTGCTCGAAAAGCTGCGTCAAACCACTCTCCATTAAAATTCGGGAATCGTGTGTTGATCTGGGCCATTTCGCAACAATGTCCAGTATATTGTAACATGCATCAAAGACAATTTGTGTATTGATGGAATGCAACTTTTTCCGATTAACAAAAGCCCTATTTGCACAGGACTAGTATAACCTGGGGACCTCCAGTAATTTGTAATAATTGCGGAGGTCGTCTGTGATCTTAATCCCGTGCGAATCTGCCATGTCCGTAATTTATAAAGTAAAAATTCCACCGCAAATTACCTATCATATTTCGCCAAACACAGAGGTCATGTGATATTATTAGTCCTGTGCAAATCGGCATCTCTGTGATTTGGGGTCGTTTTTTGTTTTTCTTAAGGTTTTTTGTGTTTTCCACTGCCTTTTTCCCGGTCGAGAATTATGGAGGCTGCGTTGGGAATTATAAATGAAAGTTTTGACAGCATTTTGGGTGCAAATTCAGGAGGCTCATCAGAAGAGCGAAATCTCGAAAGATGATTAGATGGATTACATGCATGGCAGCATGCGGTGAGGAACATTTTTCCATCTTTCAACAGGCTCATCAGTTTTTATATTAAAAATATCCATATCTAACCGTTGTGCTGCTCCAACAAGGGCTCCGGTGCGATCGACCTGGGGGATAATGTCAGCAAATCCAAGTAAAAACACAGACTTCGCTTATCCTGTGCGAATGCGCTGCACGAAACACGGACGTGGTGGGATAATTTTTAAATCACTTGAGGTCCCCAGGTAATACTAGTCCCGTGCGAAGAGCTGCATTTTCCCCATGGCCAAACGCCGGAGTGTTGGCAAACATTTTAACTCTGGCGTTATTGGATTGTTTGGGTTGACTGGAAACGTTATTGCGTCCTTCACCAACTCAACCACAACTTCAATCCCTTCGTGGTCCATCCAACATCGTTTTAATAATTCCCTGTTTTTTAGCGTCTCCAAAACATTCGGCTGTGACCAGGTCTTAGCGAGTTAGGAGTCCTCTGGACTACTTCTAAGGTCTTCCAGACTTAGATGCTACTTATAGGCTTAAAATGTTTTGTGAATAACTCTTATTTTCAAAAATTAGGAGTCCTAAATTTACAACTGACACGCCCATTTTTTTTAGGAGTTGCTCCTAAATTCGCCTGTTAGGAGCTACTTTTAGCCTTAAGATTCTTTGTGAATACGGGCCCAGGACATATTTTGTATCTATGCTGTGAATGGACAGTAATGTATGGATAGAACAAAGAAGCTTTGCTGGAAACAAAATCGATGCAATTCTATAGGGTCTACTGCACCTAGTGTCAATGCTGTTAGATCAATCGTCATGGACACTCTCTCCATGTTGCACCATGCTTGATTATTTCAGTCCTTGAAGACATGGAAACTCATTTACAGTATGAACACGCACATGCACACGCACACGCACACGCACACACACACACACACACACACACACACATTACAGCTATCCATCACTCCAGAGTAACTGCCTTGAATGCCATATTGAAATAAGAAAATTACTCCGGGTTAAATTATATCAATATCTCTGTGACAGGATTTTTTTTCGATGTCAGTATTTTGAATAAAGAAAATACCTGAAAATACCTGAACAGTAATGATCCAGGGTTCTCCCCAGACGGTGGAACAACGGCGCTGCGCCGCTATACGGCTAGGTCAGCGCCGCTATACTCAACAATGTTAGCTGCTTTATAGTGGTTGTTTGTGGGCTGCCGCGGTTGACGGTGACGAGCGTCCGTCAATTTCTGGGGAGAACCCTGTATGATCTAATACATTTTACACAATTAGACGTATACGATGTGCAACCTGTGCAACGCACCAGATGAAACTGTGACCCTAAACCTAGCCTTAATCCTAACCCTAACCCAATGTTATTGGTGTTTGGCCCATACTTGGTAAGTATTATTTGGTAAAATATTGTTGCCTCTGCTTGACCAAGTCTGACTATTATGTTTTTAATACTTTTCTTGCCAGTCTCCCACATTTCAAGAAATTGTGATACTACATCGGTAGAGCTCCCCTTTAAGGAGCACATGCTAATACTACAATCTATCATTATTATTATCATTGGATCTTCTATGTTTGTTCATATGTTAGTTACCAATATAGCTAAGACTACTTCACGAAGGCTTGTGAATTTTTGTAGGAAATTCGGGAGACCTCAAGCTAACAAGGTAAGCCCAATTGTATGGTATGGGGTGGGTGTTTGGATCATATCAAAATCAAGACAGTGAACTGCATGCTGCTTTCCAAATGTTGCTTTTGATGTGTGTTTGATGAAGTGCATGATGAAAGTAACGGTAACTGTTTGTTTTGGTTGTGGACGGCAACACCACTTAATCAAGCTCTTTATCTTTCGGCTTGGAGCTCCTGGACCATGAAGAGCAGGTGGATCAACACGGCAACAAAAATGAGTATCGACTGACACGATGTGATTCACTCGATATTTCACACCATGCATACTTAAAAGACTACTGTGATTTTGAGACACAAATCAAGTTCTCTTAAACAACTTATGACGGCCATCAGACACTTGGTTGATTGTCTGTCATGATGTGAATTCTGACAGAGATCCAGATCAAAATAAAGAATATAAAAAAACTAAACATTTTCAATTATTAAAATAACCGATTAAGAGTAGAATGTTTGGCCTTGATGGTAAAATGTATTCAGAGTGGCTTCTAGTTCCACTACATTTATTTTAGGTTTGGTATTGATGTTTGTGCTGCACAGGAATATTTATTCCAAGTACCATATCTTTGTCCTGCTTTTGCAGCCTGTCATTTGCATCCACTGACTTGAATACAGAATCATACTTGTTTACGTTTTAGCCCCGAAGCATGGGAATGACTTGTGTGTGTGGAGTGAATACATCATTTACTTCTGTCTCTGATAGTTATTTATGGCCTACGGTCTTTTGTAGCTGACAAAAGATAGACAGCTCACTGGCCTGCTCCCAACATGTCCCCAGCACACATCTCTAACATAACTGATACTGTAGCCTCTAAACTTTTAACTCAATATGTAAACAAATGCTAGGCTTGCCAGGCTTGATGCCATCAAATGTGAATCAAAATGTCATCAATAAGTGATGACAAACTGTCATAAACAGAAGTGTGACACATGATCATATGCACTGATATCTACCAGGAGTCAACAGAGCCTGGGAGGCATCACAGCGGGAAAAAAAAAAAAATAAATTGCAGAAATGATCATATTAGCACCGGTTCAAACTAATAGCCACAACCAACATGTTTTGTTTCAGTGATTAGTTGAAGCATCTGTTAACATATGATTCACAGAGCTTGGGCTTCAACCCCTAGTCAATTAAAAGTCTAATTACTGAAGTTCATGTGCCACGTGTGTAAAAATGTCCACTCTTTTGAATGAATTTGGAGATACTTGTATCGTTCCTGATACTGTAAGACAGCCACAGATAGTTAATAATAAATATAAATAAATTGATAATTAAATCACATGTGCATGTCATTAGTAAAATCCATCAATCTCATTTCAAAAACTATATCAAATCCAGAGCATAAAATTAAGTTATCTACATGCACAAATCATTAAATTGAATGCAAGCACAAACTATTAAAATTGGGGGCACAAATTAAGGAATATTTGTCCAAAAACTATTAAACCAAGAGCACAGATTAGGTAACCCATGCCAAAGAATGATTAATTTGAGAACACAAATTAAACAATCCATGTGCTCAGATTATTAAATTGAGACCACAAATTATTCATTTGATAGTACATACTAATACCAATTTATACACTGGTAAATAGACTCAAACATCATATCCCATTACTACATATACACCCTCTATAGAGAATTATACAACAAGTAGTTCTGACCAAGCAATCTGATTTGTCAACAAGACATTTTGACCGTGCTCAAATCAGCATGACAGCACGCCTGACTCATTACTCAAAATATTATTCCGCCAAGACTGTGTATCCATCTCCATGGCAACATAGTAACTGTCAGAGCTGGTGCATCAAAAAAAATAAAAAGTACGGCTTGAAATTCAAACTTTCTGCCGTAAAATATGCAGAGGAAAAGTTGAGAGAAGCAGCCGCTAGACGTTTCTCTGTTGACCCAAAGAGAGTGAGAGATTGGCGACAAAATAAAACGGAGCTGTCCGAGGAGGACAGCAACAGGGCCAGGCTGCCTGCTGGAGGGAGAAAGAAGGTGAGCGAGGAGCTGGAGATAAACATGCGGGAATGAGTTATCAGCAAACGGGCACGCCACGAGAGAGTGTCCCGCTAAATGATCAGGGCGATGGAGAAACAAATGTACGCCACCGTGAGTGACAGCAGAGATGAGGAGTTTGCAGCGAGTGCTGGTTGGCTGAATCGTTTCCTCCGCCGCAACAACTTCACCTGCAGAGGACAACTATTGCCCAGCAGGATGCCGGAGAATTCACCGAGACGCTGGAGAAATTTGCGACATTTCATCCCGGATTTTTGTGAGGGAGGAATTAAACGCCTGTCCCAAATTGCCGCCTGGTCTGAAATAAACGCCTGGTCTGTTAAGTGATTTAAACAAATAAACGCCCCGACTATTGTTTATTTTCCCTTCAGTTTGAGAGACACTATTGTGACCGCGGTGAAAACGTTTTATAGAAAAATATAAAAGAAAAAAAAATCAACGTCTTTGTTATAACTTGTGCGATAAAAATAAGCATCTTCTGGTTATCTATGCAGTACTGATTTAGTTTGGGAAATTCCGAGACTGCGATAAAACATTAACGTCAGCTCAGAGTTAACTCATCTGGGACTAGAAAATCCTTTCTGTTGCTAGGTCGTTACTAAGGGTTGGATTATTTGCTGGAGTGGTAACTACATTCCATTACACATATGAGTCTACTGACGTGACTGATTTTGTTTCAGTTATTAGTCAGACACCATGTGTTTCCATGGAAATGCGACGCACACTCGCAAAAACCTTTAAAATTTGAGAGCAAATGTCCATCAACATGGATATATTTTGATTATACATTTTATTTGTGTTGGTATTAGTTGTATAATCGCAATATTACCCGAGAGGGTGTGCTTTAACGTCATTTGAGCACTTTAGTGCTGACCGCATCACTGTCGGGCTCAAATGACGTTAAAGCACACCCTCTCGGGTAATATTGCTTAATTTAAAAATACTGTTTAAATCCACATACATAGTTAGAATATAATATATAACTTGAGTATTTCTTCATCTAAAACAAACAAATATGCCGCCGACCTGATGTGAACTAACCCTTCAAAAAAATTCACTTAGAATGAATACAAGAAAAAAAACTCTTATTCATTTGAAAAATGTTGATGTGGATTGGGAAAAAAAAAATAAATAAAAGATTTGGATTAGCATATCTCAACTGTGCCGACAATTTTTTTATTTATTTTTTGCTTACAACCAGGAAAACAAGCAGATTCCAACAAGACGACACGGATACTGCTTGCGGCTAAATTGCAGTGCGAGGAATCTAGGCACCGGGTTTTGAAAAGGAAGAAGAGTGTGTGGAATCAGAAAAAGAATATATCTCCGGTTCTGCTATATCAATTTTGATAATAAGTTTTTAAACAGCGTTATCGCATTGTAATGCCAGACCAGTTGACTGCTTTTTAAAACATGCCACCTTCATTACCCACACTACAATTTAGCCTCTTGAGCAACGATACTATTCTTTAACGCAGTGGTTCCCAACCTTTTTTCCTTGAAGCCCCCCTTGCCTGTGTCCAAGACAAGCCAGGCCCCCCAACCCCAACCCGCATAGACTAAAAGAATAAAGTGATTAATTACAAACTTTTACTTGCAAAAATAAACAACAGTTATATTCTCCTAGTTTTACAATGTATATAGATATATTTCTTCCTTTTTGTGTCATCAGGTGTATCACACACAAACACACACACACGACAACCAGAATAGGCCTACCTCATAGGGGTGTTGGTAACACATAGCTTAATGAATTTAAATGTGGACCAAGAAATATGTTTCAATTTGGATTATAGAGAGTTTTGATTGGGTGTGTTTTTGGGATTTTATGCAGTCCAGGGTATAATTGGCCGTTTTTGACTATTTTTGATTTTACCATTATATTTCACCTTAAAAACTATTTTCCTTGCCTTGTTTGGTGCCATTATTTTCACAACCTCACATGTGTGACTGTACAGTTATTTTTTTTCATTTTGACACACTGTATTAATATAATGGACCTAACATCACAAAATACATAAAATCCGAGTAGGAAAAAGTTAGATTTGTTACTGTAAAAACCACAAATATGTTTAACGAACCATTTTTATTACTTATAATGCAAATATGAATTGTTGTTTGCTAAACTTGTGCATAAGTTTTTGAAATTTACAAAGTTATATGTCATTATTTACATGTAAATGCAGGCAATGCCTCAGGCACAGGTCTGCCTCAGCTCTCCTACCTGGTGTGGTGCCTTTTTCCACCAATAGGAACGTGTTTTTTCCCTTGCAAACACTTCCTGCTTGCGGACACTTTTGTGAGAGAAGCCCGTTTTTACCATCTCTCCCTGCACCAAACGTACAGAAAACGTGACGGTAATGTTAGCGAAAAAGCGTGCCTATCAACACAATTTAAAAACTGGTACACAGTTTGAAGGCTGCTCCAACACATAAGTCGGACCAAGACTCACTGAGGCTCCTTCTCACTGCTACATCATCTTAAATTGGTCACGTGATTTTGATATGCCGGCGCGTGAATCGACCTCAAAGGGTTGCACAAATATAACTTTGACCTCACAACCTCAAAGCAGACAAAGTTGTGCGCACCCCCTGCGGTTCCCCATGTTGGGAACCACTGCTTTAACATATGCAGAATGTAGTCCCCTAAAATTGGTGGATTTACCCTTCAAGTAGTTCTAAAACAGAATGGAAAATATGCAAGTGACCTGAAATCACTCGGCCTGTAGAGAAAGTGCTTAAGACAGATTTCTTATTTATCATAACACACAGAAAGCACTTTCAGCATGTTGATGTAAAAAAAAAATAAATAAAAAAAAAATGTTATGTTCGAATATTTCAACACGACTGGCATACTCATCTATTTCGGTTTATACTAGGGAAACAAGCACTCAAACAGAAGGACACAGTTTCAAAATTGCTTTTCAAGATGGACCCTGTTTTTACATTTGAAACAATAATTAACTTTTAAGCTATAGGGTATACTGTACTGCAAGTTTTGTGCTAGAGCCTGTAATGTCACTTACGTTATGATCTATGTACATGTATGCACAACACTCACATCATTAGCATATCGTATGCATAAGTGATCCGTGTCCCTGATATGTATGAGGCATATATACACACGGATATCATACAGTATTGCATTATATTCTGTTAAAACATACAAGCAGAAATGTGTGTTGTTAATTCAAATCGCATAAATACACATAGAGAACAATACATCTCTGTGACTGTTACAGTGAGAGCCTGCGGTCCAAAAACATCCAGCACTGAACTTCACCCCTGCCCTCACCCAGCCACTTAGAAGTGCCAGTCACACTCAAAAGAATTAAGGGTGCCATTCTGAGCAATTACGGAATTTAGTGGTCACATTGTCAGAATGATTTGGCCAACAAGGAATGATTCAATTAATACACCATGGGTCATTAGCCATTTTCTCCTTTGGCCAGCAGAAAAGGACGTCCTGAAGGTACCAAATGACCAGTAAAGTGGAGTGTAATGCAATTTGATTTTACAGTTATTAGATGATGAGAGAGACCGAAAGAGAAAGAGACAGAAAGACAGACAGAGAGACTAGAGGAAAAAGAGAGGAAAATAGATAGAGACAAATTGTTTTCCTAATTATGTTTTTTTTTTTTTTTTGTGTCTCCTGGTTGCTCGGTGCTCCATTTGAGATTTCATTCTCTGTGAGTATTTGACTGTGGCAGGGAGGGACACAGGTGGAGGGATAAGTGTCTCATCATATCAGCTGCTGTATTACTTTACACAAAGTCACCATTCAATCCCAGATAAATAATGCCAAAAGGAAGATAAAATGGATGTCAACTCAGCCCAAATGTACTGACAGGAACTAAGATAGGACAGAAACTCTTAAGCCATAAACAAGGTGGGCAGAAATCATGCGCCTGCCTGTGCGTACACGCACATACATATTCACATGTGCATGATACAGATACATTATCTCTATCACCCTATATGCATCTATATTACAGCACATACAATCACAAGGGTGGCACAAGCACAGCTAAAACAGAAATAAGTCAAAGAAAATATCAGCCACTGACTCTTGACTGTTTTGATTGAATTATATCAACTATCTAGCATATTTCTGGCTGTGGATGAGGACCATGCTGATGGCAGCCATGTCACTCCCTGGATCATTAAACTGATTACCCTTGCCCCAACTGTTTCCCTCCCCTCCAGATTTGACAGACAGACAGACACGAGAAAGACAGCATGTTTATTGACAAGGAGTGTGGGTACTTCCAAGCCACCAGGAGTAGAGCTGGCAGGTGGTGATTTGTACTGTAATTTTAACAGGGGGGATGGCCTGAACCCTAGTCAACTTCTTACAATCCTGACCCTATACTAAAAATAATAGGAGTGATTCAGGCAGCAGTGTAGCTGAACAATCTTCTACAGAATATATAGGTTATATAGGCTACATATATATGTATATGTTTGTTAGTTCAGCACCACGGACAGCACCACTGATTCATAAATACATAGCAAAGTTACATATACTATATTACCAAAAGTATTCGCTCACCTTCCTTGACTCACATATGAACTTAAGTGACATCTCATTTGTAATCCATAGGGTTTAATATGACGTCGGTCCACCCTTTGCAGCTATAATGGCGTCAACTCTTCTGGGAAGGCTTTCCACAAGGTTTAGGAGTGTGTTTATAGGGATTTTTGACCATTCTTCCAGAAGCGCATTTGTGAGGTCACACACTTACGTTGGACGGGAAGGCCTGGCTCTCAGTCTCCGCTCTAATTCATCCCAAAGGTGTTCTATCGGGTTGAGGTCAGGACTCTGTGCAGGCCAGTCAAGTTCATCCACACCAAACTCTCTCATCCATGTCTTTATGGACCTTGCTTTGTGCACTGGTGGACTGTCATGTTGGAACAGGAAGGGGCCATCCCCAAACTGTTCCCACAAAGTTGGGAGCATGGAATTGTCCAAAATCTCTTGATATGCTGAAACATTCAGAGTTCCTTTCACTTGAACCAAGGGGCAAAGCCCAGCTCCTGAAAAGCAACCTCACACCATAATCCCCCCTCCACCAAACTTTAGACTTGGCAACCGCCAAATCCAGACTCATCCATCAAATTGCCAGATTGAGATGCGCAATTCGTCACTCCAGGGAACATGTCTCCACTGCTCTAGAGTCCAGTTGCGGCGTGCTTTCCACCACTGCATCCAATGTTTTGCATTGCACTTGCTGATGTATGGCTTGGATGCAGCTGCTCGGCCATGGAAACCCATTCCATGAAGCTCTCTACGCACTGTTCTTTCATTATGAGGAATTTTTAGGAATATTAGGAGCGAGGAAATTTCACGACTGCATTTGTTGCACAGGTGGCATCCTATTACAGTACCACGCTGGAATTCACTGAGCTCCTCACAAATGTTTGCAGAAACAGTCTACATGCCCAGGCGTTTGCTTTTATACACCCATGGCCATGGAAGTGATTGGAACACATGATTTCAATTATTTGGATGGGCGAGTGAATACTTTTGGCAATATAGTGTATTTCAAAGCCATGCTTGGTGAAGCACTATTGGTGTAGTGGCAGCTTGAAGTATTGCAGCTTTCATGTTCATGTTCACATGGCACACACTGGGCCAAAAAAGCATTTTGTTCCTACACACCCTCAATGGAAACGAGGCCACCGTGTTGTAGAATTTGATTTATTCAGTCCAACTTTTGGAAAAATCTGAGAGGGCCTTCTGATAAAATTATTTTATCACAATTAAGACACATATGCTCTCAACCAGTTCAACTGGGGAAGGATTCTAATGTGCATGCACTATGGGCCCAAAAATGTAGAAGGGTATACACTTATTCTTAAAGGTCCAGTCTGTCGGCGATAGTATTAATTAAGTATTTTTTTTTTTTTTGTCTCCTATGGATTATTTCAGGCACTCACATCATTTTTACTCTGATGTCTCATAGCCATATAGAAAATCAGACAGATAATAAATTGCAGAGGGGCAGTGTCGATCATACAGCGGCGGTTGACAAGATATCGTTGTCATAGAGACAAGAAACATGAGCAGTGTTTTTTTGTTTTTTTTTGCTTTTTTTTTTCCTCTCAGTGCACAAACGCTTCATCTAGGTGCTCCTGTGTGCACAGCCAGTGCTTTTCTGGCATTAAACAAAAAAAACAAAAACCACAACAACAACAAAAAAACAAAAACGCAAATGGACAGGGCCCCTTAGAGTGAACCTTTTATTTACACAGAGGGAGTGAGTCTGCCACGTTGAACAACCGTATTTCTACAGCAGCTCAGAACGTCAAACCAAATATTGGCTCTACCGGCCTCTGAACTCTTCCTATTTTAAGTGGCCATCATAGGGGAGGGTGACACAAGGGGTATATTAAGTTGTTTGCAATCTGCAACCTCACTGCTCAATGCCACCAAATCCTTCATACTAGATCTTTAACTCATGGTTATCTATAGGTGTTTAAATATGTTGCATGATGCCCCTCCAAAATGCTTCTTACTACATGCTAACATGCCCATTGGATTGCCTCTATAGTGGAGGTTGATGCTACTAGTTTTATAGTTTGTAGAAATTGTCATGGAATTGTATTTGTGTCTTTTAAGTAAATCCTCCAGTGATGTCTGGAACAACCATCCATGTGTACTTCTATTATACTATAACACAGGTGATTTCATGTAAGAATACATGACTTCTATCAGCCACCTGACTCAATGCTATGGAATTTCTTATTCTGTGCTTTTTTATTAATTTTCTATTTTCATTTCATCACAGACAAAAAAAGGACACTTGTTGTGTGTGTGTGTGTGTGTGTGTGTGTGTGTGTGTGTGTGTGTGTTCTTTGGCTTACTACATGTGTTGCACAATGATCAACACATAACAATATGTATTGTGATGTTTTACGCAAAAATTGTCTGAACTGCCTAAATCCTTGAAAGATTACAACAGCAATCCACTTCAATATACATACAAAAAAAGGGTTTCGAAGTCAAAGTATTGTAACTTCTAACAAGCAAGATTTATGTCCTCAAATAACCTCAGACATGAGCAGGATAGAGGTGAAGGCTCTGTTTAGATTAGACTAATTGTTGATACAGAGTAAGTAATTTGCACTTATACGAAGGCTCATTTATAATATGCACTGCTAATCTTGTGGCTAGTTGAGCCTTGAATTGCAGGGAAGGGCTGGCATCATGTTTCATGATTGACAGAATAAACTCTGGCAAGCTTAACATGAAGCCTACTGCCCTCACAGAGAGATAGTTAACATCACTGCCGGGTTCTGTCCATGTCCTAAAATAGTACCTTTGAGCAGCATTTTCAGCTATTCATTGGGCAGCGAACATCAAGTGAGAAACTGGCAAGCTTTGGTAATAAATAATCCAATCTCTGTTTAGTACACATTTTTAAAAGCAGCCAAATGTGATTGAAGTTGGAAAAACATAAGCTCTAGTGAATATGTTTTTTTTTTTTTTTGTTTTTTTTTTGTGTGTGTGTGTTTTTCAAAAAAATGATCAACAATTCTGGTACACAGAATGGAAAATTGAAGGTGAATCATAGTTATTATTTACTATGGATGTGTCTGAAACCTTTTCTCAATCCTCTTAGCTCAGCTGCGGGACAGATGAAAGAAACTACACATTCATTTTTTGGCAATCACTTTTTTTCACTGTACCACCATGAGTATGTCAGGGATAATTAAGGCCTGGTTGGGCTCAGGCTTTAGCTCACATGGGACAGTTAAGCGAATGCTTGAATTTTCAAGCCCACTGAAACCTCTAATTTAGCTCCTCAGTCTAATGGCACTCTACATCTGCATCTCCAGAGCCCTCTGAGGGGTCCGGCTGGAGCAACTATGATTAAAAGAAAAGCAATCTTTCGCCAGGGTAGAGCGAAAACTATCACAAAAGCCTGCTTAATTACAGAGGGACTGCGGCCACATGGCCAATTTCAAGCTATGGGCTCCCCACGAAAAGACTTTCATTTTAAGAGCACATAACCTGAAGATTTGTTGATGTCTATGGTTAGAAAGGCAGCATGACCAGTGATGACAACCTCCCTCCTCCACCTGACAAACACATATCTCTGCCTCTTGCCCCCGGAGCATGCCAACCAAGCAGCTGGCAGGGAGTGGATGGATGGCAGACGACCAGCAGCTGAGGCAGTGCTGCTTCTTCTTCCCTCAATCTCTGAAGTCTGGCTTGGTTGTTTCATTTTTCCTACTTAGTCACTGCTCAGCAATGTACTATAAATGATTCCGCCTCTGATGTAGTATTTTCTATCCATCCTTACTTATGCATCCAATGCCATTCAAGGGTATAACAAACATTTAACGCCTGTTGTTGCATCAAAGGATTTTCTTCCAGCTGCTGTAACTCCACACTCTTCACCACACCAGCCCATCCATTCTCCTGTTAAACAGCTGCCCTCTTAGCCCTCGCAGTTGGCAAATGTCCTCCATTTCCTCATTCCTTCCTGTTTCTCTGTGGGGCCCAGGTTCCTGCTGATGTCTGTGGTTTCGGCCCATGGCGCAGCGCCCTCACAGCAAGATGCAGCTCAGGCATCACACACATCAAATCGGAGCAATGTGCAATCGATAGCGTGCGCTGTAATGTTTATCAAAGCAACAGACATCCATCCGTGCACGAACTGCTGCACAACACTGCAGTGGTTAATGTACACAGAGACTGCCTCCTTTTTTTACCTGGCTGTGGAAATGAGAGGGAGATGTTGTTTGAGATGCAGAGAGATGCTTATTTTTTTTAATTATGCATTTAGCTGGAGCAGGGAATGCTTAATGTGTGCCGCGTTCATGAAGGGAAAGCATAATGATGAGTCAAAATGTATTTATTGCCCCCTACAAATAACAGATTTGTACACGGGGCCAATTCACATGAAGATTATGTCCTCCTCATCTCCTTTGAAACATCAGTGCTTTGATCTTATGTTGGGGGGCAATTTACATTAAGATTATATGCTCTCATTTCTTTCAAAACAACAATGCTTTGATGATATGCATCAGTGAGAATCAGTGTTTAGGCTGGTCTTTTATCGCTAGGGACATTATTCTACTACAACCATACTCAATATTATCGAAGGACTATAAATAAATTACAATACCATCAATTATCATATATCTTATGAAATGCAGACAAAATAAAATGATATCTGGTTGTACTGCACGGAACTAACCTTTTTTTTGTTTTAAAGATATACAGTAATATATGACATATACATATCAAAAGCAAAAACGTCAGTTATGTCAGGGAGTGAGGGTGGAAGTGGGTGAGCGTGACTAAATGTAATGAGAGTACAAACATTGCTTATTGTTATAATTGTGAACATTTCTGCCAGATGTGAAATATCACTTCTCATTATCATAATAATATAAAGCATAGCATTCAATATCATGTGTATTATTATGTTGATTATCAGGTGCAATATTACATAATTTTTACTACCTTTCAATACAATTTCGATTTTCTATTTTATTTCATGTCTCATTTATTTTTGTCCATGGATTGTTTTACGTCTAGCGTTATACTACTAGGAACTATTTTTGCATTTACTCCTTTAACTGCATTTAGTATATTTCACTAATATTTCATTTATTCAACTATTTTGCTGTCATTGTCTTAAACTTGGCCCAGTGTGTGGTCCTGACCAGAGGAACCCACAGGTTGTAACTGGTTTTCTGTTGTACAATACATTTTTGTAGGAATTTCTGGCATATTAATTTTCTTTGGGATTAATAAAGTTCTTTCTTCTTCTCCTTCCCGTTCTCTCTCTCCTCCTTCTTCCTCTCTTATCAAGCCAGAGCATTTCTAGGGTTATTTTGCAAATGCTTTAACCACAATCAAAGCTACAGAAAAATTAAGACATATCTCTCTCATGTACTGTCTTTGCATGCAGGTGAGCAAATGTATGTCTAATAAACATTCAGTGTATGAATGCCACCTTCTGTCATACATGAGCGGCAGCAGCGGCTCTTTGAGTAACACAATCAAGCCAACAAAACAGCAGCCATCATGGTGGTGGATTGCAGAAGGACATGAGCCCCTGGGTCCCTGTCAAGTATTATTACCTTTTGCAGTATGCTGTCTACTGGCAGACAAGCAAATAACCATATGAGAACTGTTAAATCTGCTCCCCTGCATGTGCATCTCATGCTCTTTTTAAGCTCCTGCAGATTTCTCTGTGAAAAAGTTAACAACTGTGCTGTAGGCGTAGGGCTGGTGCTGCATCTGTGAGGGAAAAGACACGCACTGTGCGTTTGTGCGCACAATCACACATCTGTCTATACGCTGTTTGTTAATAGAAACACCCAGGACTCTCCTATTGTGGCAAACAGACTTTATTGCGAGATATATGTGTGTGTGTGTGTGTGTATATATATATATATATATATATATATATATATATATATATATATATATATGAAAAATGAGAGAGAGAGAGAGAGAGAGAGAGAGAGAGAGAGAGAGAGAGAGAATTAAAAGCATGCAGATACAAATTTTTCAGGCGGTGCATGACCCACATGGTGTGGACCACTTACTCAACAGCAGACAAAAAGCAATCATTATTTTAGCACTAGGGCAGATTAGCAAGGCTTACCAGGAATTTTATCACTCTCCCATAATGTGCTGCATGGTATTAGCATAATGCGAAAAATGATTAGACACCCTTTATCTCTGAATCACATGGGGTAACTATGCAATTATTAATAGGAGCTGTCTCAAACATACTCTACTAACTGTGGAGCTTACCCTGTCTAGATTAGAGAAAATAAATACATAAATAAATGAAAAAAATAAATGAATACATGAATAAATACATTTAAGTAAGTTTTTTTTTTTTTGTGTTTGTTTTGTTTTTTTAAGATTCGCTGTAAAGTATGTCTATACAGAAATCATGACACATCTGAAGAGCCACTTACGCTTACCCTCACTGTTCCCCTTTACTGATCAGATTGAAAGCTGTGGCAGACTATTTGCAGCTAACGATTGGATAAAGAGGATTCCTTATTTTTTTTAAAAATTCAGAGCAACCAACATAAATAGATTTTTGGGATTTTGCTGTCATCCACGTCACTGACATCACAACCTTGAGACTCAAAGGAAACTTTCACAATCCAGCGATTCAACCAAAACAACAAGAGCAGCAGAAAGACGTGACTTGAATGTTCTTGTTTGCATCACAGTAAATTTGTTTTACTGAGCATATATTTTCCGGTAACTGAGAAAGGAGACAGGAGTCTGCAAGCAGTCAGGGTGACTAATATCACTGTCAATATTACAGTTTAATCCACATTGCTTTTACAGTTATTTCATATTGTATTACTCATGTATTTCTTTTTTTACTTACTCTTATTTCTTATTGTCTTTTATATTTTTGTCTTATCCAAATATCTATGTAGTGTGATATTCTATTCTATTTTATTCTATTCTATAGTCAATATTTATGACATATCAGAGCAACAAAATACAAATTCAAAGATGATATATACTTATATCATCTTAGATCAACAATATATTATTGATATGGTGCCCAGAACTTTTTCCACTAACAATAGTATAAATACCTTTGGCAGAGAATTAAATGCTAAAAAATGTGTCAACATACACAAATATATTGCAGCAATAAGGCAAATGACTGAAAGATCTAGGCACAACACTTTTTAACAACACTATACATCAATAGGTTTGACTCTCTGTTAGGGTGGGCACATTGACTAAAACGGAATGGAGAATAAAAGCAAAGATGTTGTTGTAGAAAAATATTCCTGGATTCACTTCTTTCTCAGCCCATTTATTCCTTAATGGCCTTATTTGCTGGATTCTATACTCACACAGATAGCACACCAAAACCAGTGACAGTATGTCTTAAGAATTTTTAAAAAGGAGGCAGAACAAAAGTGTGAGAGAGGTGAAATAATAGCAGACCACAACATGAGACTGCAAGCTTACTAATGTCCTTTATAATATCTAAATGTTTAATTTGTATCCTCGTATCCACAGTACTTAATTTCTCTGTGAGCCATTGTGCCATGCAAAGTATGCTGCCCTTCTAATTAGATAACTGCCTTGATTTAAATTAGTCACTCGACTGGTGCTAATTGTGGTCCTAAAACTTTAGAGCATGGTAAATGTTTAGCATGCTCCTAAAGAAAATAAAGCCAAGAGAGGCCAAATAACTTACAAATGTTAGTCACAATCAAATAAATCAGCAAGGAAATACAGGGGGGATTCCTTTGGCGAGTACATGTACACAAGAGTTCATGGGATCTTAAACAGCTGGTTTATAAGCCCATGGAGACTGATGGGCATTATATGGCATGGTTTATGGGTTTGGTCAACAAACAGAATTTTCTGCCAGCTTGTTCTGATTGGTGTGTAACTTGCTGTGAGCCTTGAAACTGCTAACTCTTTGTGGGAATTATGTCTTGTTATACTGCTCCCTCAAGATGACATGGAGAGAGTGTAAAAAAAAGAGCAGTGGAATCAACTGAAAGATGCTTTCTTTTTTTCTCTCAACTTCAAAACTCTCAACTAGACCTGCTGTCTACCATCCTTTTAAGTAAGGCCTTTTTGCATCCCAGCCCTACACCGATCCTCGTTCATGATTGAGTTTATTATAGTTTTTTTTTGTTTTTGTTTTTTTCTTTTTTTCCTGAATTCCAGCTGACAGTGCGTCGGTGAAATTCTTGCTCTTCCTAGCCTTGCTGCAATTTCATACAAAAAGATTTGAAACAGAGAGGCTGTAAATGTCAAGTGAAGTGTCGTGACAAAAAACGGCTGGGTGACACCGCCTAAAATCATTGTGGCAGCTTCAAACATGTGTTTGTAACCGTGAAATGGAGCATTGAAAAGAAATCAAAACACATGCTGGATGCTATTCTCACCAAATAAATGTAACAAACACCATGAAAGGCACTTTCCGTTGACTAGAAAAATATCTGCTGACGGAACACAACTTCATTAGCATGTCTTTCAACGATAGCAAGATGACAGGTCACAAGAAATCGTTTTCTCTCCCTCCTTTTCCCTCCTATGTGCTGTGAATGCTGATCTCTGTGTCTTTCAGTGATTCTCCGAGCTTAGTTTTCATCAGTGGCAGGCCGTCTAACTGACTGACCTGTGTGAGTAAAGGTGAGCAGCATCACATAAGGCCCGAGGCCAGCACCAGAAAAAAGAGATGATTAAAGAGGTCGGAGGGAAGAGAGATCCACCTGCAAGCAGTCTGCAGAATCAGTCCTCACTTTCTTTATTTTTCTCTGTCTCCTCATTCTCATAGTCCTGCTCATACTTCACTCAGTATTTTCTATCAACTAGATCTACAGAAACCCTTTTCTTCCTCATTTCTGCACCTCCTCTGACTCAACCCCCTCTAACCTCTTTCCTGTATTTCACCTTCTTTGCTCAGATTAAAGGACAGACGGTTTTTCCTTAGAGCTTTTTAAGTTTAAGTGTGAGGCTCATATTCTTTAAACTGAACAATATGAAAAATAGATTAAGAAACAACACAAATATGTTGGTAACTGTATATTTGCTAGCAGCCATATAACTTAGCTCCACGTTGCATGACTCATGACCAGAGGAGGCTCGTCCATAGAGGCAGAGGAGGTTGGTCCTCCTCTATTTTTGGGAGGCAAGAGGAAGATCCATTTTTGAAAGAGTAACTGGTTGAAATAAATCATTACCAAATCTCAGTATCATTTATAAAATATTGTGTATATATATATTATATCATTAAAAAAGTTTCTTCTTTGGAAGAAAATCCACTTAAAACGGTTCAACAGCGACAGCTGCAGCCGGAGGAGACAGAGCAGTCTGTGAGAGGAGCAGGGAGCAGGAAGGTGGGGGCTAGAGGAGGACGGAGGGCTTCTGTCCTCCGTGGGAGGGATCTCCTTCCATTCACTCAATGCATTCAGGATTTTTTCATGCTGATCTATGATTGGCTAAGACACGTAAAATGACGCGCTAAGGGAGGACGTCCTCCCTTACCAATCAGCAACCAGAATACAAGATTGACAGCAGGTTGGTCCAATAACATTTCCCAAATTTCATTCTCACGTTTATACAGCCGTAAACAAAAAATACTTCTATGTACCGTATTGACCAGAATATAGTACGAGTTTTTTTTTTTTTTCGATTAAAATTATGTGAAAAAGTGGGGTCGTCTACAATAATAGAACGTCTCTGGTCGTCTTATAATCGGGGTCTAACCGCTGACACATGCTGATAGTTGTCTGGGTCGCTACGCGACCGCAACGGCAGAGGGCGCCAGCTTATTGTAGAGACGTCACTGACACTGTGGCTGCGGTTATCTGTCAATCACAGCGGAGAAGAAGTGACAGGAGATGAAAAATGGAGAGACGCGGTGATTTTACGGAGCAAAGTGGATCAAGTGTGGCAAGTTAACAGACATCTGAGGCGGAGCTATGATGCTGATTTTAAGATAATGAGATCAATGCAGCGGAGGTGCCAAACAACTGTCAGCCAGCCAAGAAATATGGAGTTACGGAGTGTAACGTCCGAAGATGGCGGGTCCAAAAAGATCGTCTGAAAACGCTAACAGTAAGAGAAAAGCTTATTGTGGTCCTCTAAGCGGCCGCTTCCAAGAGATTGACAGGAAGGTGTGTGAGTTTGTTACTGTGAAACACATTTTGGATATCAGAGTCTTTTTCTGAAGATTAGTCTTGAAAAGAGGGGTCGTCTTATTATCAGGGTCGTCCTATATTCGGGTCAATATGGTATTTTACAGCTTTCCCTTTTCGCCATGCTCGGACAAGAAATATGGAGTTTTCAGCGACATTGGAATCGGTTTCAAAGGAAATATAAGCACATTTCTGATAGAAAAAAAACTATCGGGAGAAATCAGAGCGAAGCAGTCAGAAACATAATTCATAGTTTTCGTTTCGTTCGTCCTGCTGGAGGAAATAACGTTAGCGGCACGACCGGGCGATTGTGATGAGTGATGTGTGTGATGTCCTGTGCTGTCCTGAAGTGTGTACATTGATTGCTGTGGTAGCACAGTGAGTAGAGCAGGTGACTGGGGATCAAATTCCGTAAGGGATATACAGTGGTATTTTTTTTGTCTTGTATATTAGCCATTTAATAAAATGTTTTTTAAAGAATTCTTTTAAGTCATTGTTTTATTGCTTAGTTTTCATTAAATATAAGAAAGTAGGGATAAGTAGTTGTCTTGTATAAAATAACATGACACCGTGGACTGGTTTTCCTCCTGTCCTCCTCAATTTTTTCAGTCACCAGCCGCCACTGCTCATGACCCATGTGGCTACAGTATTATTATCATGAACATGGTTCAACGGCGCATAAGTGAAACACAGTTGTGCATTAGTAATGGAGGACTTCTGAGCTAAACAGTATGACAAGCAAGAAGGGAGTATTTTAGTGTGTTGCATCAACACATACCACCCCTGACCAAATATTGATTTTCAATATTGCCCACACTAATGCCTTTTGTAGTAATTAATAAAGTCATACCATAAAGTATGCTGATGATAACCTTTAAGAGGAAAGGGTCTGATCAAAGAAATGTAGTTACTGGTTTTATGTATTGGTGTTACATTTCATTCATAGCAAAGACAAAAAAACATACTGTATGCGTACAGTAGTTGTGCCAATTGTCATCAAACATGCCAAACCTAAAATACTGGAAAAATGCTAGTCTGGGCACAGTGCTTGATGAAAAGATATGTTTGGAACCACTGCAGATGTAAGTTATCTCAAGAGAAGGACAATCTTATCTAATATTCTAAAAGAGATTATTTCCTTTAATGTGTGCTCAAGCCTGCTGCCAATTTTTCTACATATTCTTTTGACTGAATACTTTAAGTCTGTCTCTGAACTGGGGCCATCTGTGATCCTTAAATTTAAGGACGTGAGAACTGTTTAACAACCTGCTCGAGGCGGATAAAGGGAGATGGAGGAGCTCTGATTATAAAGAAGGTATGGAACGGTGATGTCCTAAGTAGATGTTGCAATGGGTTGAAATAACATATCAGACAGAGTGTCAAGAAAAATCAGTTGGGTGATGAAGTCTGGGTTGAAATCTGACAGAGAATGTTATCATATCCAATGACATTTTCTCTATCTTAGTATCTCTGTATATGCGGGCCTTCTATTGCAGAAATGTCACGAGTTTGGTGCCAAAAGTTCATGTCCTAAACTACTATGCATACGTCTAAAGGAAACACTGTATAAAAATGCATCGCATTTAATGATTTAAAAAGTAGTATGCATTTTTCATCATATGGAATTTAAAACAGGCTTATGGCTTCTGTAGTTTCCTGGCATGCTCTCTAAAATTAGCCAGGGGGAAGGAGACAGTGACAAGAATCCAATTGCATCCAAAAGAATTTACTTATCGTTTCAAATAGAACGTATCTATACGTGCTGTGTCAGGGGACAGGTAGGTGGTAGATTTTGCTATTCCAAGGCAACATTTCATATCAGCATGAGCATATACATATGGTGGGAGATGGCCCCTGGTTGCTCCTATTATTGCTGCGGCATGTGAAGATGAAAGGCAGAACAAAAAAAACCTCCATGACAATGTTGCAAGCTAGCATTTTAGATTCAGAGAAAAGAACAAACATGCACATCAAAAGATGAAAACCAAAAAACAGGAAGAGTTTTGAGGACTGGTCCCGAGTGGATCTAAAATTCTACGGCATCACACAATCAGAAAAAAACAGGCACTGAGGCAAAACAGAGGACCCCACATGAACATTGATGGTGAAGTAAATATAACAGCGGATAGGGAGAAAGACAAAAGATGAGGCAAAGGAAAGTGTGTGAGAGAGGAACGAGACAGGGAAATATTCGAGAGAATTCAACAGAAGACAGAGATGCATGAGGAAAAGGTTTACAGAGCAAAGTATAGATCAGCTGATTGATTTATGTCACTTTTGGGATATCAGAGTATATGGATGAGCTAAGGCTCGGATCCCATTTGGTAGTGAAATGTAATGAGATTGCCATGACACACCAATACATTACTACAATTAAAGCTGAGGTATTGGTATCGCCAGGAAAAGAACAAGAGTCAATTCTAATCAGGATGGGCGTCTAAACTACACAGGGCTGTCCGACGTGTGTTACTTTGACAAATTTGGTGACAGTTTTCACAGACATGAATGTAAAAATGACAAAACAGTTGATTTTAGAGTTGTTCATGAGGACTGACGTTTGATGTTGTCAGATTATCTTCTATAGGTGCCACTATCGAAGTTCGAAATTATTTCAGCATCAAGAGATGAACTGCTCGAATTGTGAAGCCTGCACTGTACATGCACTCGCATAAGGCCTCAAGCAAATAAATACAGGAGATAAAACTGACCTCAGATGAGTACTTCGAAGATGAGGTATAAACAACAACAGCGGTAAGCTAAGTCAGCAGTCAGCAGACCTTGGGCAGTAGCGGTATGAGTGTCATCCACAGCGAGGTGGAAGAAAAAGGAGAACAGAGAAAGAACATCCAATTCAGGACCACTGGAGCACAGAACAGGCTATATAGAAAAGCTTACATTTGGCCCATGGCCATATGGTTGTTTGCATTCTCGTATGTGTGTGTGCATATGACACGGAGAAAGACAGAAGGTGATAGAGATTTAGGTGTGCTGCCACTGCCACTGATGTACTAAAGGTTTTAATATTTTATTTTGTTGATTGTGTTTTTTTTTTTTTTTTGTTTGTTTTTTTTATTCTTGAAGGCACTTACTGCTTTCCATGAATTTCAACACAATGAATGTATGAGGCTCAACAACATACAGCATGTTTAAAATATATGCACTATGCACAATAATGGGGTAAGGGTTCACCACATGCTGCATTCTATTTGCTGAGCCTGTGATCAGTGTTAGGATCATGCCTGGAAAATGAAAAAAAATATAGATAAAGATATATGAAACGTGGCAGTATGCTTTACAGTGATTTGTTGTTTTGAATTATCTGTGTGGATGCCTAACAGTGATGTGTCTCTATATAATCATCCCAGCAATTACTGTGTTATTTCTAGGGAAGATACTGTACAGTGCTAAACGCTGATTTCATCCATTTCATATAAAAGCATTTTCTTTTAGCTGTTCCTGCATGCTGTCCTCATCGGGTGTCATTCCCTAAAACAACTAAAACTTAGCTATAGGCTTTGTACTTGTAAATACTCATCAAACTAATCCTTCCTGGAACAGGGTGTTCGCTGGATTTGGTAGATTAAGGACATTTGTGAAACTGCTTATAAAAGAGAAGTAAAATGTAGTGCTCAAGTGTATAGCCTATTATTTGTGATGTTTATTGAGGGATATGTATTCCTCGCCAATTTTAAGAGCAGTGTCAGCTTTGAATCTGCACACTGTATGGTTGGATTAGAAGGTAAAGACGCTGTCATTACTTGAAGGTACAGTGTAAAGGTACAGGATTTAAGGAAATCTATCTGCTGGAATGGAATATGATATTAATTACAATGTTTTCAATAGTAAAGTATCACTAAAACTGAATTGTTGTGTTTTGTGCTACCTTAAAATGAGTTACCTCTATCTACAGAAGGAGTCCACCATGTTGCCCCACTGTAGCCTAGAATGCAGAACCAAAACTCTGGTTCTAGAGTGGGCCTTTTTTGCATTTTTAGTGGCCACTGTTTAATAGGCTGACACAAAGGAGTATTCAGTCGTTTGCAATCTGTAATCTCAACACTAGATGCCAATAAATCCTACACATTGGAACTTTAACTAAGGCCACTAAGTGTGTTGCATGATGCCACCCCAGGAAGGATTCTGGCAAAAGTCTACCATGTCTGTTGGACTGTCACTCTTAGGCTCCATGACAATATGCATAGGATGTCAGCAAAAAATACCATATTTTTATCTTCCAGTGATATTTAAAATAGATAATTTACCCCAATTCACTGTCCTGTTTTGGGTTTTCTTTAAAGGTGCAAGGAAACTGATTAGAACTGATCACAGTCGGTGTTAAAAATGGAGCCAGTATGGAAGAAGATTCAGTTTTCCAGACTATGGGACCTTGAGAGGCTCACAGGTTCCATGACCTTGCCCAGAGCTTTTGAGGAACGTTGTCACAGGTGAACCGAAGTTTTTTTCCTTCAAACTCCTGGTCTCACGTGTTATAATTATGTCCATTTAAGGGTGAAGCTGCTATTGTCAATCTTGATTTGTGTGGCTTGGTGTGTTAAGCTTTTAAGCTGTTATGATGCTCAGCATCACAGTGTAACAAACTGAGATGGATTTCATATACAATTCAGTCGCAATGTTTTTTTTGTTTTTTTCCTTCACAAATGTTGAAAGTGTAATGATTTAGATTTTCTGGTTGCATGGTGAGCTATCAACTTTCAGTTTTCTTTATGCTACAATATAAAACATCTTCTCACTCAAATATATTGTTAGATGGAACATTTTTGTCCTGGTGTTATTATTTATTGATTTGGAGAGGGGGAGTCTGGGAAATAGAGTGTGTGTGTGTGTGTGTGTGTGTGTGTGTGTGTGTGCGCGCGTGTGTGTGTGTGTGTGTGTGTGTGTGTGTGTGTGTGTGTGTGTGTGTGTGTGTGTGTGTCCAAATGCTGTGTCTAATCCTACACTGTGGCTTGCCCCAGTGGCCCCTCTCCTCCTCAAGACCTAAATGGAACAGGTGGGGAGCCACAGCCTCTCGGGGCCGGCCTCACACCTCACTGGTGCCCACACTTAAATTGGCTTATTCTCCTGCTGTTCCACACCAGTAATTACCCTCCTCAGCCCCTGCCAGGAACAGGAGAAATGAATATAGACAAATAAACAAATAAATAGAATGCCGGAGGGGCAGAGTCACAGTACTTTGCACCCACTTGTTCAAACTGAGTATAGAGGTATGGAAATTGGTTGGGATGTAGAGGGTATCACAGCTGTTTGTAAGAACATGCACACACATGCACTTGGGGTTCTACAGTCTGGGTTTTCTCTCAAAATGGTATGGCGTTATACATTCAGACAAATACTCAGTTATATTCAACAGTCACTCCAGTTGGATACCTACTATTGACTGGTGGAAACTCCACTGTGGCACCCAGCTGTGTCCTGGCTGCACTTGTCTCGTCTAACAGCCGAAGTAACAGTAATCATCACTTTTTTTGCAAACTGTGGTTTAAAGAAATGAGGAGGGAGCAATATCTGAGATACCTGCTGTGCCTCATGTCAGAGCAACCAAAGTCAGAAGCACATGATGACTCATGTGTGTCCTCATGCTTTAAGCTGTCAACACACTCCTCTGTCTCTCCGGCTATCCATTTTCTCCCTCCAGAGTGCGCCATTAAACATAACGGGCCATGTTTAAAGGGCTTTGCCTGCGCCACTGACACCATGTCAAAGGCTCTGAGATTACCTTTGTCACCTGCCTGTCTGTGACAGACCTGATGGCATGCATGACAAAGTTGAGAAAGAAAATGGTAGCCAAGGGAGACTGAGAGAGAGAACCGATAGCTTCAACCGCTTCAAAATACTGAGGGAAAAAGAAAGCAGCATCCAAAATATTTACTTCTGTCGTTGAGTGCAAACTATCAGATCATATCAACATGAAAAGTAGTATCACAGAATCATGGTCCCATGGGTTACATAATATAAGCAATTCTTAAGAAGTTATATGTTACGTGTTGAGCATTTGTGATCACAAGCAATGCATGAATCATAGTTTTGTGTTATTCCACTGATACAAGTTCAGATGAGTCCCTCCTGTCTGTTGGGGGGAAATGTGAGACCCCTTGTCATTATTTTAATGCTGCAGTCATAAACACAGAGAAGGAGGATGGCAATTACTGAGATTCAAAAACAACTTGAGTACACAAACTCTAACTAGGCCCATGATACCCCAAGACATGTAAACAAACAGCACAGCTGGATGTAAATTATTTCAGCTCTCTCATCTTCAAATTTTAGTTTAAATCTCTTGCCTGAAACAATAACAACGAGCCGGATAATCGTGTTTTAATCTGGCTTGTGTCCCGATGTCAGCAGATAATGATATTCATTTTCATGGGTGTGTTGCGCACACAAAAGCCTCCTAAATCAGGGTTTGCACCCAAGCCTCAGGCCAATACTTCAGTAAGTTTCAGAAAGCTTGAAGGGAGAATATGGCAGGTTTGCGGGGGATGGTGAGATGGGAGGGGGTTGCTATGCCAATTTGAACCACCCGAGTTCCACAATCTGCCCGTCCAGATTGCTCTTTGTACCCACTTGCCTCTCCATTGGGAAACAATATATCATGTAGTAGAAAAAACTGTGGGTTACAATGTGCTAAGATTATGGATCCTTCTGCATACTTTTTGTCAGAAAAGCTCAGATATTATTGTATACAAATTTTGGGAATTCCTAAAATGCTGAAACAATGATGTGTACAAGGCTGAATTAAATAGCCAAAAATAACCTCAGAGTATTTTACCGAAGCATTTTAATTACATGTGAATTTTTCATTTAATCTTAATACATAACATCACTGCAAAGAATCACGTATAATGCCAAGTTTTTGTGTTATCTCAATAACAACTAATTAAATTGATGTAGACTTGTACATAAACCAGATATAAATTACTACTATAATAAATTAAAAATTACTATTATGTTACCAGATATAATAACTAGAACTTCTTCATAAACAAAACGAGTCAACATGATAGAAAACTGTGACCCTTAACATTGAACTTGTGTGATAAAACGAGATGGGAAATGTATATGTAATTAAAATACTTGAAGTCACCACGATTACAATTGTGTTCTGTAATAAACACCTTAAGAATAAAGTGAAAGGTAGACAAATGGGCTTTGAGTTTAACACAACAACTAAGTTAGTTCTGCTAACTTGTATAGACAAGAACATGTGCAACAACAGTGACAGTACTAACCGAAGGTGTCAGCCGTGGAAGCCTCAGAAATAAATCAAAACAACACCCCAAGTGTCCTGCGTTAAACACAACTCCACCCAAAATTTCTCGAAAAGATTTTACAAAATGTAAATATGTTTTAAAGGTCAGTGTGTAGGATTTAGGGGCTTAAATCCTACACTTATCTTAGTTATCTTAGACCAGGGGTGGGGAACCTACGGCCCGTATACGCCCCGCAAGACTGTTTGGTCCGGCCTGCGAGGCAATCCGTAAATATATTCACAAAAAATTAATTCAGGAAAATTATTTAAAATGTGCAATTAAATGCCACCGGGACGGGTGTCTGTCTTTCCGGGCCATGACCAAGGTCATTGAACACAACATCAGCGTAACTGTCATCGCGTGTCATCTCATCGCGTTGTGTCCTCAGTGATTGACAGGTGACAACAACAAGAGGAGACTCCGTTGGCTAAAACGGAAGATGACAAGTAAGAAAAGAAAAGTTGGTGCAGAGTGTCGCTCTTTGAAGGATAAATAGACAAATTAATTATTCTTTGTGAAAGTGAAAGGCAAGTCCGTGTGCCTGGTTTGTGGGGACGCTCCTGCAGTAATGAAAAAGGCAAACCTTGAGCGTCATTACAGCGCGAAACATGCAAAACTGAATGCGTTGAAAGGACAAGTGCGCGTGGATAAAGTTGCCGCTATTCGGGTTTGATTGGCCAGCAAGCAGGTTTGTCATAACCACGAGCAGACCAGGACAACGTGACGCAGGCTAGCTTCATCGTAGTGAGTGAGCTAATTGCTAAGAAGCTGAAACCTCATACCGAGGGGGAATTTGTGGAGTGCCTCGTTGCCGCTGTGGAGCTGCTCGCGCCAGAAAAAAATCAGGCGGTTCCAAAGTGTCAGTTTGTCTCGAAGAACTGTCTCAGATCGGATTACTGATATGGCACAAGACATTGAGAAATCATTGAAGGATTCTGCAAGAGATTTCCAGTTTTTCTTTTCAAAACTGACTCGGCTCCGCTCAAGACTGACTGACCCAAACCTGGACAGTCAGCTGAGAGTAGCATCGTCATCACTGCCACCTGACATCAGACGTCTCACCAAGGAGAAGCAATTCCAGCCATCACATTAGGTCACACTGATATGATAATGATACTGATAAGTTTCTTTTTTTCCACCTCAGATTGACAGTAGACAACCTTATAATGTACCTCAAATCATTTCAGAGCATTCTGATGTGAAAATAAACAAATACGGCCCTCTCAAATCACTCGAAAAATGACATCGGAGCTATATTCAGCCTGTTTTCAAAAGAAAACTCCTTGTTTCCACTCAGCAATTTCACCTCAGATTGATAGTAGACAGCCTTATATGAGACAACTCGGATCTGTCATTTTCAAGTTATTTATATTATTATTATTATATTTATTTATATATAAAGATATATGAGATTTTAGAGGGCTGATTTTTTTTCATTTTTATTTCACATCAGAATGCTCTGAAATGATTTGAGGTACATTACAGGTTATCTACTGCTTAAACTGCTAAACATCAGTGAATATAAAAACCAACAGGAACAGACAATTAATTGGATTAAAACACTACGATACACTGAGATGGATGAAATGAAAATTGGCTAAAACATTAATTAATAGTCATGATATTTATGTTATTGCAATTAAGTTAAAAAGGCCATCAAAATTATGTTGTGAGCTGCTTACCTTTAAAAAAAATAAAATAAAAATGTCATGGCCCCTGAGGAACGGTATGAAAATTGAAATGGCCATCGATAGGAAAAAGGTTCCCCACCCTTGTCTTAGACTGAGCTTCTTGTGTCATACAGGTCATCTTCCATCGAGTCTGCCATGTTGTACCACGACGTTTCTACTAGGGGTGTCAACGTTTACAATTTTTTCTACACGTGTAAACGGGGCTTCTAACCGACGTGTACCCGGTTACACGTCAGAGATTTATGATTTCTTTCTATCGCAGTTGTGGTAGCACTGATGCCAGCAGCAGTCTCTCCCTCCAACTTGTTCGGGTGTTTCCATCGCAGGTGGTTAAGCATGGATCCCGTGCTGTTGTTGTAAGCCAACTTTGCCTGACATAGCCTACACTCAACTTGATTTCCACTGGCAGTTTGTTAAAAAAACACACAGTGCTCCGCTTGTTGACCGCTGCCATTGTGTCCCACAGTCAACTTGAAGTGACGTGACGCGACACTGGCTGTGGCTGCGGGATTCTTATTTTTATTTTTTTTTTTATAAATCAACGTAACATTGTGCCCCATTCATCTATTATGTATGCGGATAACTGCGCTAGTGGGAACATTTAAGTGTACAGTTAGTTAATGTTATTATCTGAAGCTTTCAGGCAACATTATCTTACTTTCACTTTAAAAAATTGCGTCCGTCCAATTTTCCTTCGGGCGTCGGCATCAATTTATAGCGGGTCGGCTCTGGTACGCAATGTAATCTGTGCTACTGTCGGAAAACGGGTCGGATGCGATGACCCGTGCAGGACTCTGCTCTAAGTGAACATTTTAATCCTCTAGCCAATTATCAAGCTAAATATCCAACATGCTAGTTAACGTCAAAGACTGCGGTGGAAGACGACGGTAAAATATTTCCACTGGATTTATTTATGCCTGAATTTTTAAGGTGTGGCAGCTTTTATTTTGCCGTGGCGGTGCGCCACAGTCAATAACATGTAGGGGAAACCCTGAATACTATATATATTGATGAGAAATGAACGAGGAGGAGGAGGAGGAAGAAAAAAAGACGTGTAAACGGTTATTGATTTCCGTGTACCCGTTTACACGTGTAGACGTTGACACCCCTAGTTTCTACTGTATTCCACAATAGATAAACAGAAAACTGGCTTTAGAAAGGACTTTTTTTTAGCAGGGAAGCGTGACATAAGGGGTATTCATTTTCTGCCAACATGGTTGCTCTTATAATACAAAATCACAGAAAGATCACGGTCTAGGTTTTATATAGAAAAAGTTCAAAGTGATGTGAAGCACCGAACACAATGTTTCTCTTGATTAAAAGTTATCCTAAACCACAATCTTTCTCTAACCCCCAACCATCTCCCTGCAACTTCGGTAAATAAATGCAGCACCTCATTTACTCCAAAGACATTCCCTCTGAACACAATCCGAGCAGCCATTACACTTGACAGCACAACATAATTGGGGAAACAATTAAGTACTGTATAAATGGAATTTTGAGTAGATAGGTTGACATTAAACAAATCAGCATTTTAATCTCCTAAATAAACAAAAATAAATGTAATAAGCATTCTATAGATGTGTATTTTGTACACCTCTAGTTGGAGTATTTTTAGACAGCATTGTTTATTAAACAATAACACTTTGAAGTTGTCTCTATGCATAGACAGACAAGAGATGTATGCTAAAAGATGGGAAGCCCTAAAGTGATTGAAACCGAGGGGGATCTGTGCAAATTAGCAAAATGTCTGCTGTTAAATACCTCTTACTCTGTTGATGCCAGAAACATCATTCATGGCTCGTTACTACAGAACAAAAGGTGTATATCTTTAGCTCTCAACGTTTCATCACCTGAACGGTAAGGCTGTGTACAGATGGAAAGCATTTGGATAGTTTTTCCTTAATCTAACAAAATGACCTCCAGTGGAAACAAGAATCCCACCATCCTTTGGTGGACTGTGTAGACATCGCCGCATACCAATTCCACAACAATCCAACACATTTCTGCTCACAACATGACCAAACTGTTGATGTGTTTTGCCACTAGGGTGTATCATCAAGTGGTATGACTTCCTTTGTAAGGTCTAACACTACAGCAAGCCAAATAATGGATAAAAAGGCTGGAATCTAAGTCGTGAAGCTGACAACCTATGAGTTATGTGCTCATTACAAACTCCTACAACCTTTCCTTAACGTTAGTCTCGATAACAATGCATTGAAGAGTTGTGAACCAATAAACTGACACACAAATTGTTCTCTTTAGTAACATTAGCAACTGGAACTGAGGGGGGACCTATGCAAATTAGCAACATCTTCTTATATTTCTCTGTTGATGCCAGAAACATCATTCATGGCTCATTAGCACAGAAAAAAAGGTGTATATTTTCAGCTCCCAATCACTAAGGCTGCGTAAGGCTAAAAAGTATTGCAATACTTAGTCCTTAAATTTCTTCCTGTGGAGTTAGCATTTCTGACATCCTTTGACAGACTGTGCAGACATCATCAGTGTCATCCTCACCACTTCAATCCATTTCTGCTACCAACAGGGCCAAGGTGTTAATGTGTTTTAGCCACCAGGGTGCATCATCAAGAATTATGATGTTATGTCCTTGGTAAGTGTGAACACATGCGTTCTATCCAAATGGTGTAGCTAGATAATGAAAGATATTTTTAACACCAGCATTGTAAGTCAGACACCAGCTATGAGCTATTTCCATTTAACTAAGTTTAAGTTTTATTAGCAATCTTCAGAAAGAATTCAGAACTAATGAGCTGAGAAAAACAATTCACATATCTATATCCATAGCCTATATTCAGACTATGATTTACAGCAAGTAATATTTCAGCTGAAAATGATAACAGACCGCTAGCTAAAAAATATTGAATCTGACAGCTGACAAGTCCGTTCTAATGGATAGTGCCCTATACTGGATATTATTATACTCAATATTGCCTATGCTTTACCTTATAATGCGGTCCTTTAATGCTTTTCTTCCACAGCTGTATGAGGTACGGAGTTAGTGAAGCTAATTTCTGCAAAGGGGAATTTTCCACTACACCTACTACAGTAGAAAATGTCCAGCAGCTTGTAGCATAACTGCTGTTTCAACAACAAACAACACAAAATCACTGGATGTTTTTCACGTGTTTTTGATGGGTCGATTTTGTCATGTAGTAAACTTAGTAGTGTTAATCCGCACCTGATTCTGTTCCAAATGTACTACTTTATAAACAAGATTTCTAGGAGATGGGGTGGGATTAAACATACCGTGGTCAATCGACATTTTATTTTATTTTTTTTGTACAAGTTACTGTAGTTGTTAGTATGTGTATTTGAGATATTGTGTGTTACTAAATATGTTTCACCACCATGGGCTGGCATGAAAGAACTCAGACCTTCTTATATGTTACTGATTGGTGAATTATCTCTGATTTAACCAATAAACTTTGTTTGAAAACTGGAAAGTATTTAGACATGTGAAGAAATATGTGAATGTTAATTTACACATCATTCTGCTGTAGTTTTAGTCTCTGTTATTTGCCATGATAGATGTTTTGTTGTTGACTGGTAATTAGCTATTTAGCTAACATGTGGTAGGCATGACATGGAAAACAACAAGCCCTCTTCTTCATATGGAAGCTCCCACACTGAGAACAGTGACTCAGTATGCACAGATGTAACTGCTTTAAAGACAAGCTACACATCAAGATGAATGATGTGTTTTAATGCATGAGGCATACATTTAAGAGCTTCAATGTGAGATGATGTGTGAATGCAAGAAGCCAACCCTAGCCAGCTTAGCGACTGGCATGGCTAGAAGTAATGTCAGTCTAACAATTAAGCTGACATTACTAGGTTACATTTGTTGGCCTGCATTTAGACAGATACCTGTCAGGTGGATGGTGTCTTTACAAGTAAGTAGCTGAAAAATAATAATGTTCAATGGTACTTAAGTAAATAGTTACATTTAACATCCAATGTTGGCACTGTACCTCTTACCAAATGTCATGAGTCAGATTTTGCAATCCACAGTCAGTATGATGTTTGAATTTCTCTGCTTCAGCCATTGCAGTGGATAAATTTAAAAAGATAAAAAACAAAAAAAAATCGATCAAATCTGATTACTTAAGGACTTAAGGGCTAGGAATATTGGATCATTTTAGGACAAAAGGAAAGAACAAAATTCACAATATGAGCAAAGAAAGAAAAATGCCAAGTGAGAGCAAGAAACACAGAGGCTTGTGCTCCCCTTGATTTGATTTATGCGATTTTTGAATGTTAAGCTTTAACAGCAGAATAGAACTCATTGCAAAAAAAGCAAAGCTGAATAAATGCCGGAATGTTATTTTATAAAGCCTGCTGTCAGTTCCAATGAGGCCAACACATCTGATTTAGCAGCAGGCTCACCTCAGTCACTTGTCATTTTGTAAACAATCTCAGGGAGCATGTGGTGGCAGGCCTGTTGCCTGGGTTACAGTCTGCCCATCAGGCTCATTAGTGATGCCAAGGTTGTCTACAGGTTGGCCAGGAGCTTTCAGAGTATCCTCTACCCTCAGGGAGGGCCAGAAGGCACACTGGAGTGGATCCACGGCCAGACCAAACCCTCTCCTCCCCCCTCAAAACAGGAGATGCCCTTTTCTTCTTTGGTCAGCCATCATCCACCAGCAATTGAAGCTCCTCTAACCCCCTACACTTTAGAGAATGCCATTCATTCATTCACTTTCCTCATTTGGCCTAATCATTGCTCCTCTGCCAGCATGTGGTCTCTTTTGGTCACCTTCTCCGTCCCTTTGTTTCATTCGACAGCCGTTAAATCTCAGAACACCTTCCCCTGCTAATCACTCACATTGTAAAGCACTCTAATCACAAAGTCACATTGGTTGGTCTTGGACACCACAATGGAGTCTCACTTCATGAAGAGCAAAATGGCCACATTCATTTTGAGAGAGGACCTAAACAAGTTAAGTCACATCAACCCCGAGAGCACATCCTCCCAACCCTCCTAATCCACTCTTACTCATAGCTACACCTACCCTTACTCTGGCAGTAAACGATTCTGCAAGCCATACATCCCTAAGATGTATGGCTTGTGGTGGGAGGGCAGACCATTTAGGACCTATTTCATGTATTTCAGCTACCAGAAAAAAAAAATTGATTGGTGTACTTAGTCTATTATTTAACTGTAGATAGAGCAGGCTTGGGTATTACCATGTAGACTTTAAGCATTATAACTCTTTACTGTTTCATTAAGAGTGAAATTAGAACACGATTATTTATTGTATTACTCTGAAGATAAATATGCATATAAATTGTGTAATTAATACATATAAACTGATATATTAGACATTAAGTCAAAAGTGACATATATAAAAGGTACCCTTGACTTTCATTGTTGAAAAACGTTAATAATGACTTGAAAATTGAGCTTGAAATTCAGCCTACCACCTGTAGACATAATTATAGGCTAGCTTTGATTTATATATATATCCCCTTTCATTACAGACATCTTATAATTACTTAGGAAACTATTTCTAACTTCAATTATGTTTGCACTTACAACACCAATCTTTGTAATGTCTTGTAATAAAAAGTAAATGTCTGATATCAGACTTGGCCCCAAAACCTCAACTTTGGTAGGTTACTGTCTGTGTCGCTTGACTCCCAGACTTGTCCAGAACTGCCTGTACAATTGCACCCCCTCCCTCTCTTTTCTCATTGCAGCACAGAGGCAGACAAGGTCCTCCATCACCCTGACTTAGGTAGGACGGCTGGATCTATGGGCTGTAACAGGGTTGGTGGGGGGGGGGCATAGTTGAGAGCCTGGCCAGACACATCTCCCTTTAGATCAATCACATTTCCCCTTTCTGTCCTTGAACCTCCCTCTCCTTCTGTTTCTTTTTTTCTCCTCTGTCCTATTTAAAGAGAAGGGATATGTGATGGGAAAGTTTAACAGTATGAGAAAGTACCTGCAACACCCTGAGCTTTAGCTGCCTTGAAGTGCTTAAATTTTTTTGTCAGTACCAGGATGGATTGGGAAATGACTAAATCTCTGTGACTCCCTATCTTTCTTTTTACCTTGTTCTGTGTTTATGTGTTAAAACTAGCTATTTAATGGTTGAAAACAACCACAGCAAATATTTATTTATTTGGTTATTTTTGTCTATTGGTGCATTTATTTTATCTGTCTTGTCATGGTGTGTAAAAGTCAGCCAATGACAAGGTTAACTGTGCTTTGTGTTTTGCGTAAACAAGTGTGCATGTGCATTAAAAGCAAGCATGTCTGCTGTCAGGGGTTGCATCAGCAGCTTTGAGTGATCATTGTTGTGTCGACTCACTTCACTCTGGCACTGCCACTCCAAAACCAAGGAGCCATAAAGCATGGCTGTCTGCCTCAAAGCACCCATCCATCCACAGGCACTCGACACTACCTGAACCCTCTGATCTTTTACAGAGACCCAGTGTGTGAGTGGCAGGGTCTAAAATGCTAATGATAGCGTGGCAGCAGTGGAATATAATACAGCACAGACAAACAGAGTCATACCCTGACATTTCTGACTCTCTTTTCTATGTTAACATGAGGAGCATGGTGTTGTGTGTTTATTTGGTGTCACGTATAACAACCAACATTTATGTCAGAGGTTTTTTAACCAGAGTGCAGATGTCCTATCATTTATATAATTAAATGTGGGCTTTGATTTGTTTTGTTTTGGCGGGCAATGTTTGAAATTCACTCTCTTCAGAAGGAGTTGTCTCCCTGTTACCACAGTGAAAAATGCCTCAGTTAATTCAAATGAATTGAGAAATATCATATTTAACGTAATATTGTCTGCAACGTTGACTTTAAGCACCTTCAAGCAACTTTTTTTTTCTTTTTGCAAATTCTGGCAGCCCCTGTGGACGTAAGTGCAATGAACACCACCACCTCTGGTCTAAATATCTTGACTTGTGAAGTTATTTATTAGGCCTGCACGATATGAGAAAAATCTGTGATGTGTGATAACACTGTTCAATATTGTGATCACAATATAACTTGCAATAAATAAACAGTCATTGAAGTTTGCATATTACTAACGATACAGTTAATGATGGCTAACCTTAGTTTTGAATTGTTCGTGTAGGTCTTGCATGTGGTTGGTTGCGTTTCCTCTAGAAGTTGCAACAACTGCGCAGCATATTTTACACAGTATCTGTGTTTATAACACGTTGTCTCTCCTGAATCCAAAATAAGTCCATATAGCAGAAGTGCTGTTTCTTTTCACCACAAAGTCTTCATCGACCACATTTTCATCGCTTTTCTGTCCTCCTTCAGCCATCATAACCTGGCAATCACCACCAAAGTGACGTCGATTAATTTTGTCAGGGTAGCTAACGGCTAGCTGGGGCTTCATCTGATTGGCCCTTGTATCCAGGGCTCCGTCTGATGTGTTGGCATGCTCAAGGTATATGCATGGCGCATGTAAACAAAATCATTTTTCTAATTCATACGTGTCAGGAAGTCTTTTGTGATGTGTTTATCGCATATGTTCATATAACGATGACAATGAAAATTCGATTTATCGGGCAGCAATATTATTTATCTATTTGTGGCTACAGAAAATCGCATACTTCTAATATGATGCTGGTGAAACTAAGTAAACTCTTTGTTTAGGTGTGATACTACTAGACTACAGATGAGCGTCTTTCATGAGGTCTGACACTCATTCATACATCCTCAGCACTCCATTATGAAAATAGTTTTGATTTTGTGACTGAGTCTGAGCCTGAGGCGGTGACAAGCATTTAGAGTAAATATGATACCAATGGAGACAAAGCAAATATTCTTGGTGATGGTCTTTTTTGGTTATCCTTGTACAAAAAATCTAAGTAAGCACAGCATTGCTTCTCTCCTGGGTGCTGCCAATAAACGGCAATTGTGCAACATTGCAAATCTCATAGTTTGCTCATTGTTGTTTTTCTAATATAATATTAATAAATTAGAGTCAATCGTATCTTTGTGTGGGCTGGAATACTGTTTCCCTGTAGTACAATTAAGTTGCAAAGTCACATAACCATGTCGAATATATGTAATATGTTGGTTGATTGCTCAAAGTAATGTCACAGCATTATTGGGTCTGCTGTAATGCTCTTCTATTCAGTGTCAACTTTCACACATTTATTGTATTTTGCGAGTAAAGGGGCAGAACTAATCAATGAATTGTCATCCATTACCAGGTCTCAGCTATCAAAGCAACATTAACAATGTTACAGTCACCACTCACTTCCGTAAATCCTTTCCTTAAGTTGCTTGGAATTCGGAATGCTTCTGGTTTCACTCCACCCTATCACATACTTGTAAAATAAATAAATACAAAAATAGCAAACTGGAATGGAGTCTTATTTTTCAGTAAGTATATGGTCCAACTGCGTATATTCGTATTGATTTTCCGTCTCAAGAGGCACTGTATGGTTTCAATAACCACACGGCTCAGGGTAATAAGAGGGGTATCAAATCAATTTATATCAACCTTGTATCACTGCCACTGTAGACACTTAGACAGACAGACAGACAGACAGACAGACAGACAGACAGACAGAGATAGATAGATAGATAGATAGATAGATAGATAGTGTGTTAAAAATAGAGTCACTTACCTATTGAAGAAACCAATGGAAGGTAATCAGGATGCACAACAGAACATGAGGAGAGAGAGAGAGAGAGAAGGAGGATTACTATGTGCTGTAAAAGTAAGCTTAAAAATACTATTATCTCTGGTAATGGACCACTTGATGTGCCAAACAACAGAATCTGTCATACTGACAAATGGTTTGAGGATTCAAACTACTCCCAGTTGCTAATGTTAATGCAGGAATACTGAGGTGCGTGACAATCCTGTTTGCTTTAATATGGAACAGAGAGACTAAATACCATCTCTGGAGAAATCTCAAACCACCATCTAGACGAAATGGCCATCTTTGTTCTTGCACAAAATGTGCACACTGATGTATGTGTACTTTCACCATCAGATATCACAGGGGGATTAGACAAACACGCTTGGCTGACTAGAGATATGAAATCAGGAAGTGGGAATAAAAAATGAATCAGATGTGAGCATGAGTAGGCATGGGTGTACATGCTGAAGAACCAAGTTTCTATCTCTTGCTTGCTTTGGGTAAAATTCTTGAGTCCCATTGATTGAGCATTGTAATCCAGGTCAGAGCCCTGAACTGGCAGCCACAGAAGCTACCCAAGCAGTGAGCTGGCCAGGTTGTAATTGATCCTAGCGGTCTCCTGAATCAAATAGTGTCCAAATCCTCTGTGCCATGCAGCATGCTGATACAATCTTCTGTTTGACCCCAGTGCAAAAATAGAAAAAAAGAAAGAAAGACAGAAAGAAATAACGAACAAACGAAAGAAATAAAGACTATATGATTGATACTCTATATCACCACAAGATTAGGTTATAATAGTCATAAGCTGACCGAAATTTCTGAACTAATGCGTCAGGTACAGTGGAGGAGGAAGAAACAGCGATCATGCATAGACTGTTTGTTTCAATCACCCAATACGCTGTATCCTGTTAAACACAATTGACTGTTCAGCAAATCAGCACTGTGTGGAAATCAAGCATATCTGACAGTCTACACTGAATCGATCGCCATTGCAAAGCAATTTATGCTATGGTTTGAGTTTAGGGAAAAATATTTAGTTGATTTAGAAGGGAGGAGGATTTTGGAGTTAAGAGGTTATGACAAAACAATAACTTGAATATATCTATTTGAAAGACATATTGCTGATTTTTGTTTTTTAAAGGTTTTATGCAAATCTCACATCACAAGTGTATCAGAGTAGTTTAGCTAAAACGGTATAGATTAAGAGAAAAATTATGCACTATGGACCATAGATCCTACGGGCCCCTTGTACACTGAATTTCCGTCTCTACTTCTTTAAACTTCAACCTCTGACAGAATTATGCTCTTAACATAAAACGTATCCCAAGACTGAACCATAACGAATCAATGTTTACCCTCCCTCTCAGCAAACCAAGTATGAAGAAACAAAGTATGACAGACCTGTTTGCTTTCTGCAGTGAAATCAGAGCATCGTCTGCCTGTTTAAGAACAAAAGTCCAGCGTAAATGAATGTTATTTCAATGAATAACCCCTGAATGTACTGCGTTTTCTGTAATTGCATATTTTTCAAAAGAGTAAAATTCTCCTAAATAATATGGACTTGAGACATTGCCTACCAATTATTAGCCAGTAAATTGCCGGGCATGATGTTCGTGCCCCCGTCTAGAGAATGATGCCAGAGACGACACATCTTTAATGAGAGCACCAATGTGCTTGGTGTGGTAGAGCACACTGGCAGCCTCCTCCGTGGGCCGTGGGCTTGCTTTTAAGTGAAACATTTTAATCAAATTGCATTCTTTTAACTTGCACAGTTGTCTGCATGGGAAGCCTTCACCTGCTTCATGATCACCATCCATGTCATTTTATTGTGAGGCTAGGAAGACAGCTTCTGCTGCAAAGTAGTATGTCAGTCAAACGCGGGACAAGTAGTAGCTTACAGTCTGAGCCACACAAATGGCCAGTTCAGAGTTCGATCCACCTGATCACAATGCTTGTGTGAGGCCAACCGTGCTCCCCTTTATTTCTTTAATTTAGGGATTACAGATGTCTGCTATGGGTTAAGAGCATGGACACACATGTTTAAGTTAGAAAATAAGAGAAAAACACTCCATTCTTGAGAGATCTTGAGCAAATACAGAGGCATAAGCAGGAACATAAGTGATCTACAGTACAGGCAACAGAGCCAAACCCTACTTAAACCAATCTATTCTTTTAGTGTGAGAGAAGGGGGTGACAAAAATACAAAACCTGACTTTTCACAATTTCACAGTGGAACAACAGTGGCTAGATCTGACTTACTGAAACTAAATATTTCTTGCTAATTTTATCTGGCTTCCCATTGTCAGACCTGATGTGACTATAACTACAACTAATCACACCTGCTAACTAACAAAAGAAAATGTTTTAACTGGCCTCTTTCGGCAAAAGCGAAAAGGCTGCATTTTCCATGAGCAGCACCACTTCATGTCATTAAAGTGATAGTCCAGGTCTTTTGACGTAGGTTTGTAAGAGGTACTTATACCTAGTCGCTGTTTTGTACCTGCAGTACATGACCGTCAGCTCTCAGCTGATGTGGAGAAGCAAGCGTAGCAACAACAGGGAAGCAGAGCATTGTACTGTTTAATGTCACAGACAGCGAGATGCATTTTAGCCAACTTAAAAAAAGATATATAAAAAAAATATATCCGTATAAGTGCACTCTGAACATTTGTTGTGCATTACATTGCTTCGGACAGCTTCTGAAAGCTGAAAAGTTTAACACAGCTGTTGAGATGTAATACAGTGCACGGCAGGTGCAGCTGCGTCGGTGTGGAGGAATAAGGATGTTATACAGTTGAAGGGATGTAGTGCTTCAGGAAAGAGTTGTCTGAGGGTATTGTAAAGCATCAAAAATACATGGGGGAATTCAACTCAGTGGCATGCATTAAGAATAAGTATGTACAAATAGCCAGTGTTCTCGCTGATGGGAGATGTCATATATAGGTATTAAACTGAGACAGCTTCATAACCAATTAAAAACTCATCATATCTCTATAAGTAGCACATTGCAGTTTCGTATAATATATGTAAAGGCCCTAATTCTGGCCCGAGAAAAGGTCACTTCTAACAAGGCAGTGTTCACCATGGAGACAAGAGAGTAATCCCATCAGTGTGCATCAGCCTGTCTTATTGTGTTTATCTGCAGGTTTTTCGGTGCTAGAACACTCCACATTGATTGCCATCCATGAGCGAATCCTTATGTCGCAGCAAGTCAAATGGCACAACTTCACCTTCACGTTTGAAGATATCAGTAATGTCACAAAAATATCACAGTCTGAATTTGCTTTGTTTTTCTGTTTCAGAACCATTGCTGCTTCATTGTGTGTATCATACTTACCTTTTTTGCACTTTCACTTATGTTTCCCATCAGCCAAAGAGATACCATAAGGGTGATGGTTGCTGTATCCAATTACAAAAGTCTAATAAAAATGCATATGATTGTGATGTTGAATGTTTTGTTTGTTTGTTTGTTTGTTTTGTTTATTTTTTGTGAGCAGGAACTTCTTTATTTGTTCTCTCGTTTTTGGTGCCGTTTGTGCCTCCTGGAAAAGTTAAGTTTTCCCCTGTGGTGTATGCTCAACTGGGATGCTTGTGTTACAGAGTGCAAACCATGATTTGAGAACATAAAGGGGACCTGTGGTGGCTTTAGAGTGTGTAAGGAGATGCTGATGATATAATTATTTCTTGTCTCCAATGCATTCATATTTAAGGGCAGGCAAACAACAGAGCACTGCTTAAAACAAAACTTTCCTTTCTAAAATGTAATCTAAAATTAAAGGACAAAGAAAGCAAGAATCTGTGTAGCTCTTTCTCACCATGTCCTGCTCTTAATCTAAATCCAAATAAGGCCTCCAACTCTTAAAATTAAACAGTGTTATTTAATACACAACCTCATAAGCATGCACCCAAAGTGTGTATATGTAACATCCTTTTAATTAAATATTTAGTCCCCTCATCTATAAGCCAGAGTGCTCTCGTCTTAATTGCAATGCACACTAGCGTGAAGTCAAGCAGAGGAAAAGAAAATAGTGTGACAATTGCTTTTATTTTTTGGAGAATAAACATGTAAAAGGGATCTTTGTGAAATGTGCCACCTTGACAGGATTATAGTTGCATCAAGATATCTTTGTCTGTTTCTTTTCCATAATGTGGTGAAAAATACTAGAAGCTGTTGAAAATATTAAAGCTCAATGCTTTAATGTCTCATTTACTTCTATTTTTATTCTATTAGGTACTCAAGGCCAAGCGTGTTATAGATAGAGATGCACCGATCGATCGGCAACCGATCGCAATCGGCCGATAATGCCCCTATCGGTTTTGATCGGAGTTCTCAAAATAGATCAAATCAGGCCGATCAGATGACGTTTCAATATAGAGACAGTGCACTGACTGCATGCAGGGTGGGAATTTCACGGTGGCCATGGCCGCTGTTGCCCAGCACTTTGGACTTGATGCAGCGTGAAAAAAAAAAAACTCATCTACAGCCACAGTGGCCTCTGTGCCCCTGGCCCGGTCAGCATAGCGGGCTTGCCTTTAATTACAGCCACCTGAGTGCACAGTAGTCACTCACAGTAACTTAAGTGAGTCCGCGGTTCGCGCAGGTGGAGTCTCATCATCACGATGATCTCACGTGAAAGCCTCTCAAACAGCAGCAGCGTCTCAAAACAGAAGTATGAAACTTACAGCACAGCGAGCGCGCGCAGCCGGTTTTGACATGATACGTAACTGACGTATGTGGCAGGATTTAGTCCGGTAAAGTTGGAAATATATTCACAGATTCGAACTTCCGGGATCAATAACTCATAAGTGAAACCTTGTTATGAGCTACAACCGTATTTTCATCAAAACGAGCCGCTGGACATTAACTCTGGTCTGTATGATCAGCCGTCTGTGAGACGAGGGCGCAGGGACCGTCTACAAAGTGACACACTGAAAAGAGAAACTACAAAAAATATTCAGTAACTTCACTATTATTCAGAGTGTAGTGTCACCAAAATCACTCCACACATCAGTGGTCTCCTGCTGGTTATTCTACAGATTTTTTGTTTGGAAAAAATGTGCTTTGCCATAATTTTGGGGAATTTCTATTGGGAGAAATATTCAATAACACTAATATTCAGTGTGGTGTCACAAAACTCACCTCACCCTAACCCTACTTAAAAAAACTGTTTTGTAATGTAACATTATCTTGATATTGGTATTTAAAAAATGTTTTAATACATAATCCATGTCTAATTATAAATTAGGATGTTATGGTATCAGTCTGAAAGGTAAATCAACACATTTTACTTAGTGGCCTTTGTGCCCTGTCATGTGGCCTTGGTGCCCCTGAAAAAAAAACTGAAGGCCAAATGGACTTGCCCCTAAAATGATGAAATTCCCACCCTGACTGCATTCCCACTAGTAAGCTACAGTTACTCTATGTAAGCAGAGTACAAGTTGTCTCTAAGAGAGTCTCTAGAGTGTGAAATATTGCACATTGCCTCAGCCTGCAATAAAACGGTGGTCAATTCATGATACTTTCTCATCTCCTAATTTTTATACTTAATAATACAATGTCAATGTTGTGTAAGAAAAATCATTAATTAAATATATGAAAGTTACACAAGACAACAATATAGAAGAATTTATGGATTTGACACTGTGATCGGTGATCGGCAATATCGGGATCGGCAGATACTGCTTTTGGTGATCGGTGATCGGTGATCGGCCCCAAAAATCCTGATCGGTGCATCTCTAGTTATAGACCCAATAATCCACCAGAGATCAGCATGTGAGCGTGGTGGTTTGAGTCACCTACTTTGCCGTAAGTTTAGCGTATATTAAGGTGCTGTTCAAGCTGTGGGTGATAATGATGAACATTCGATGAAGTAAAAACAAAGAGCAAGGAAGACTGTCTGGAGAAAAGGTTGGGGTGGGTCGGACAACAAAGGTTCAAGTATCATGTGAGGCCAGTTTTCAGGAAGAAGTTATTTTAACCAAAGCCATTATCTTTTCCATAATGATTAGTTTAAGGAAGAAGCCAAACCATGATGTTTTCCTAAACTAAGTAGTTTCTGTGTGTTGTCATGGGTAGGTGAGGCCTACTGCAACAGTGTGACTGTGAACTGATGGTGTTTGTTACAAATTTGATGGGATATAGGGTTCACCTTTTTGAGAACAATAACATTCCTCTTCGAAGGGTAACTCAGTGATTTGTTCACTTTTGTAAATCCATGGTATCATTTAGGTCACAGTTACCAGTTGACCAGTAAGAATACCACAGTACATTTTGTAAGTAAGCCATTTCTGCATCACATCCACAAATCTAGCGTATTTAAGCTGCACTTGGCTTGAAGGAATGAGTTAAGTTTCAGGCTCAGCTGCAGCTCTCATGTTAAAAGAGGGCCAGTGGATAAAAAAGTCTCCTTCAAAGAGAAATTTGAAGTCAGGAGGGGAAACCTATTCATCTTGGCTTTCACTGATGAATCCCCCAGATTTGTGGCAGCAACAGGCATAACCATTATTCTTCCTTCATTCTCCGGTTAACATGATGTATTACTGAGGCAAGGGCCAGTAACTGAGCCCTGTGTGTTTCATTAAGAATGAAACACGGGGTTTTTCTTTGTCAGTAAAGATGACATTTCTGGGATCAAGGGATTGTTGAATTGTTTAGTAGGAAGTTTTATTTACACAAAAAGCTCTGTTTAGATACAGCTGCACATCTACTATCTGTATCATGTTTGGAAATTACGTTGAAAAGAGCAAAGATTAAGCAGAGGAACACATTTCTGCAGATCCTGTTTAGACATTGCCTCTGGTAGGTCTTTTATTAGGTCGTTTATGATCGATGTGTTATTCCTACCAGTTTGTGGTACTCACACTCCCACAGAGGTCCTGCCATTTAGTGTGTAATGCATCACAAGTAGGGTGGTTGTCCAATGACAGGGAAATATTCTGAATATGTACAATATGCTTCTGTTGTCTTTTGTCAACTGGTTAAATGCATTTGTTAATGAAATGCCATTCAAGGCATTTGCAGTGAGCACTGTTGTTTGGTGGTGGCGATAGAAGCTGCAAATATGGATACCTGTAATTCAAGCGGCCGCGAATCAACAGTCTGGAAGTAATGTCAATCATGAATTGAAAATGAGAAAAAATATCATCACAGAATCCTATTATATGTCAGAATTATAGATTCCCAACGACATAAGACAGTTTACCCTGAAATACGAAACAATGACTTAGACGAAGAATAAACAACAATTATTTTGATTGATAAAAGATAATAGGGTTATGTGCTTTCCGTGTGACAGTCATGAACGCATACAATGGAGGTAAGATGATAGAGGGGCAGAAGCGAGTCGAACTTATGACAATAAATAAACAAGTAGAGAAGAGCTTGATCTCAAAAAGGAGGAAATAAAATGTACGAGATAAAAAGGGCTAAATCCAGTCTGACATTCAAACCACATTATTTGAGATACTTTATAAAAAATACATATTCAGGTTACTGTAAAAGCCATTCCTCAAACTTGGCTGCTCATATGATTAAAAAAAAAAGACTTTCTTTTTTTTTTTTTCTTCAAGTGTCGCAATGTTTGTTTTTCCCTTCACTCTGTTTGCAACAATCCCTGTGAGAGTTTTAGGATAAAGTCTTCAAATAAGTCTAAAGACAACATGTTTTAGGTGGACACAGACCTGAAGAGAATGCTTTGGCAGCAGCTATGCCATCACAGTAAAATGTATGTGGATATTTTCAACCATCATATGGCAGGGCAAGGATGACTGCAGCACATTTATGCAAATGACTGTCAAGATTTATGTCCCCAAGCAATACACTTGACGTTATGTACACAATGTTTACTTCAGGGCCACACAGAGATGTACCAACTGTCTAACCTTAAATAACTTCACTTGTTAGAATTTGTACTGTGACTTACAACATTTATCCTTTGTCCACATAAAGGAAAAGAACAGTAAGTGTATGTTTATCAGTGATTTCAAATGACTGATACTGCTTGGTGATACAGATGTTGACAGTGCTCATTATAATAATTTGATCTTTAAAGACAAGGAAGTAATGGCGTCTCTGCAGGCCAGCTGGATTAAGAAGGGCGATTAAAAAGTCCGGTCATCAAGTGCCACAATGATAATATAACAATTGGCAATTGACAAACAGCATAACGGCTTTGTGTGTATGTTAAACACTCTCACAGTGCTGAAACATAACTACAATGATTAAAGCACAAGTGCAGCCCCGTAGAAAACAATAAGTCGGGTATCAATAGTTTTTGTATGACAATTAATAAAATAATTCCCAGTTATGTGAAATGGTTGTTTAACCTACAGGATAAAAAACTCTACAATGCAGCTTAATGCTCATTTCAGACACTGTCAGCAGCTGGTTTTAGTGAGCCAGAATTTTAAACCATGGGCAGCCAATCTCAGCGTAAAGGCTAATATAAATCTGATGTTGCCTACAGTGCTGAATGGCACAGGGCTAAAGTTAAATGAATGACTTAGCAAACCAAAGACATCACAAAGTTAAAACGTGTGATGTGAATGCAATGGTAGGGAGGAGATTGAACGGTACATTTAGTGGTACATTTCACCTTCTAAAAGGTCTAAAAGTGCATCATCATAATACAATACAACAGAAACTAGTGTGAGGCCACATTTTGTTAATTGTTCCAAATATTCTTTCTTGATTTGTATTCAAACATTTCGGGATCGAATCTTGTTTTAGTATGTGTAACTGGTATCCAGGTATGTTCCATCAAACTCAAAGTAGAACATATCATACTACAGATCTACAAAACACAGCAGCAAAACATTATCAGAATCTTCCAAGGAGGCTCATGGGAGATATAAAGGGCAGTGGGAAGGCTATTCTAAGACAGCGGCTTTGAGTGATTTGAGCAGAATTTTCTAAAAACCAGGTAGAGCAAAAGTTTGGGGAGCAAGCTTGACCTTTAACATGCACCTATCAAGCAATGCAAGCCTGTCACTCACCTTCATTACAATTTGATCAAATACCTCTGTCTGTTTTCAACTTGAAAGATCTATCAATTTTAGCTTTTATGGGTTCCATTAATTTTTGGTGAACAAAAAACAACGTCCCACAAGGACAAGCAATTACATCCAGAGAACTGCAAACCTGAAATGGTCTTAAGGACCAGGAAGATGAGGAGAAAAACAGATTTGTAAACTCTGAGTCTAACCCTTTCTCTCACAGGTCCCTGAAGCATGCATAGACTTGAGTGTCTAAACCAAACTTCTGGCTGATGGGTAACCTTACCTGTTCTTTATAATTTCACACTAAGAGATGTGATATATATATTTTCTAATTACAGATCACTTCCAGAGGAAACCACGTCCTGCATAAAATGCTCCCTTGAAAGCCTTCTACATAAATAAAGGCAAGCTCTCTAATTAAACAAGAATGGGCTCTCATGCAATAAGCATGATGCCTTTATCCCTGAGCCTTTTAGGGAAAGTGTGCCTTGAAGATAAAAGTCTTTCATGAAAATTTGTTTTGAAAACTGTGAAAACACAGACATGTATTAATAAATGCCCACTTAAAGTGCAACGAAAAGTCAGCATCACCCTTGGGTCGTTTGCAGAGCACTTGGCTTTTAAGTTTGAGTTTAATTATAGATTGGGCAAAAAGGTGGTCACAGCAGGAATCAGAATAAAGTGATATTCTCATAAAAGAGAGCTGGTATGCATCACGGTTTGTACTCACACTGTGATACATACCCACCCACATTTTTGAATTGTAGTTCATTGAAAAAAAAAATAATTACATGCATGTAATGTCACGGCTGTAAAGCACAGCTTGCATTGCAAATGTTCACTAACTGTGCCTATGAGTCATTGCAATAAAGGACACAAACAAAGAGGTTTTACATTAAAGTAAAGTAACTTTGTCAAAATAAGAATAGACGGACAGGTAAGACACAAATCCTGTACCCAGTTATGTACAGTGCCAATAGATTTCCCACACAAATGGGATAAGCCAACACATCCTGGAAATGTTTGGTAGGTCTGATTCATTTCATTTTTGTGCCATGGTATTAAAAGAAAAATACATGAATGTGGGTGATGTTTTCACCTTTGAGTCCATGTGTGTAAATGTGTGAGTCATCATGGAAAAATTTATTTCTGGAGACATACTGTCATTTGTGGCAGGAACTACCACAGAAAGGATTGACAGGATAGCTTCACAACTGTACAAGATACAGTCACTAAACTTCACAGGTTTGTAGCTGAGATCAGAATGAAGGCTGAGTTCGAAGATGGGCGTGGTTGGAGTACTAGAATATTTTTTGACTAAATACCCTCTCTGATATGACAATACTATAGGGATGACTATAGGATCTTTCACAAAATATCAACACAATTAGAATGTTGTTATTAATCAACAGTAATGTGGATATAATGACTAAGTGGTTAAAGGCAAACATTAGAACAAGAATAACAGTTTGTTAAGTTTAGAAAATTATATCACATTACTTTAATGCAGCCTTTAAAACCAGATAAAAAAAAAATACATTTTGTCATACGATATGAAGTCCCATATCTCAATAATGGTATACAACATCTTTATATTGCCCAGTCCTAGAATATCTTTCACTTTAGTCTTTCTGTCAAACTCAATGATGAAAGAGCATTGTCTGGGCAAAGCTTAAACAGAGACGGATGGAAAAGTATTTATTCAGCATCATCCTTAACTTAAAATCATGTCAGGGCATTGTACCAGAAAAAGGATGAAAATTAACATGTCTTCCCGGATGTTGTGATTCCATCACAGCTGTGACTATTGCAGAGTCATTTGATATGTTAATTAATGTCAATTGTACCCTTTCTCACTGAGGACAAAAGCCAGATGTTAATGGGTGTTATTGGGAATTTTTTCCAATGTGAAACAGGTATAGGGCAGTGACTGCAGAGGAATAAAAAGAGGAAGATATATAGTAGATAGATAAGATGCTATAGATAGACATATGGTTTGTCCATTGTTTATAAGAAAAACAGCGTGTTGTATAGTACCATGGTGAATGCTTCACTGCTAAGCTTGTGCGAAACTCTGAAAGGCTCATAATTGAAATTTATATTGTTCATCTTTTCATGTTATTGCAGCTATTGCAGACACCTGATAGAAGACAAATCTTCAGGCATCTTAGAGATTGTAGAAAAGGTTGTGGTGTGACGGAGAGTGTTCCCATTTTTGCTTCATTGCTTTGCTTTTGTGCTGACTCAGAATGTGCCATATTTACAGCGGTGCCTTTTTTAAAGAGAGGAACTGAGGGGGGTTGTTGTAGAGGAACCCCTGGTAAATGAGTGTGCAGACCTTGACCAAGACTCATAGCTGACATGGCCACAGAGCTAGACAGTTTTTGTATTGGCGTCATTGGTGTCGGTATCTGCATTAATGAATTAATTCATTTATTCACTTGTTTGCTTCAGTAATAACACTTGCGTCTCATAATTTGTTTTGATTTCTTTTGTGGATGTGGAGGCACAATTTGCATAAGCCAGCTATTCTGGGTTGCGTAAAATCTATTGAAGTTACAAGGGCTGCATTGAATAAGCTTGCATTTGGCATAATAAACCAATTTGATCTGAACTGACTTTGCAAAAGGAGGGCTCCAGCTGAATGGCCAGCCTGATCAGATAGGCCACAAGAGACCACAAGGACCCCATTCGGCTTTACTAATCCATTATATATGCAATGCAAATCAACAATACAAAGACCACGGTTTAATCCGTTTTTATAATATGGAAGCTCATCAGTGGAGTGACTGGCTATCAGTGAGCATAAAGGTCAGACATTCTAAAAAACTGATAAAAAAAAAGTGATTTTAATTAAAGCAATAAGCACCTTCGAATGTGTTTTTGTGGCATAATGTTTATTAATCTATTCATTTCCAGACTCAAACACCTCATTATGCAAACTGATTACATCATATTGAAAAGGGACAGGCAGCTGGAATCCACTAAAGACCTCATCCTTCTACAGCACAGACTAATAGAGGTGGTGGATGTAGATACTGTCGATTCAAGTTTATCAACAATTTACGTGCTACTCAAGAATCAACTATAGCCCCATTCACACTGGCGTTTGGGTGCGGCTTTAGTACGCCAATTCCCCGCTTCCATCTCAGTGTGAATCTCTCGGAGGCGGTGAGGGGAGAAATTTCGCTTCCTGCGCTGATACGCCTCTGGAGGTAGTAATAGGGCCGTATTATTGATTACAGATGGTCAGTTAACTACACAGGTCCTTCTCTCAAGTTAATACAGAGAAATGTCCCACAAAGCAACGTTACATGACCAAACAAAAGTAACATAGTAACTGTAACTGTCTTTAGCAACTTATATGAGAAAAAAAATACCGCGGATATACATGGAGAAGCTTCTGTCCTCCTGCCCGTCCTGTTGACTCTTCGTCACATTTCTGCCCGAAAAACAGCGTCTGTCACCGTCAAAAAAACGTTTAACTCACCGAGTGTTTGTAATGAAAATAAATCACTGCAACGGTCAGCCCTTCCGACCGAGACTTTCCCCCATAAAACAGCCTCCTTCCCACGAGTGAGGGAGTCAGATTGACAGGGAGGACACGGGGGAACACCTTGAACGTCATAATCTTGACATGTACCGTCACGCCTCTTTAAAAGCCGCAGCGCCAGCTTTCTGTGTGAATTCACGGTGGTTCGTCTTTAAGGCAGAGATGCTTCGCTCTGTGTGAATCACCATCAGTGGAGAATTGGCGAACTGTGGCTGCGGCTTTTATGCGTCTTCTCCTGTGTGAATGGGGCTTGTGTCACTAAAATTTCAAAGGGGGTGCCCTAATGCCACTACCGTATTTAAAGCCCCTGTACAGACTTTTCATTTAGTGTTGATTTTGGCGGCCCCGCTGGACGAAAGCGGTGGTGTTTTGCCGGAATGAAGACTGCATTTCCCATGAGCCCTAGCGCCTACTGTCGTGAAGACGTTTGTCTGGCCGGCGCATGTAGATTTGTTTTGGAAACGTCGGAGAGAAGACTGGACTTGCTTTGAAAACTTTTTTTTTTAGCAGCTATCTGCAGCGTGCATATGGATGAGGTAATGTGTCTATTTGTATTTCTATGTAATATGATATGCCGCCAGTGAAACAAAGTAATGTTAAAACTTGTATCTAAGTTCTGTCTATGTAATTGGATCATGCCTTTGACCTGGACAAATGAGAATTTACACAGACATGCATCTAAGTTCGTAACAGTAAGCCTACAAAAACTGCAGTAGCATTGCCAACATAATACGTTACGTTGTAAGCTAACTGTATTACCGTGATGTCTGTGACATAGGCTAAACATGCAAAGACACAGACACTATTGTCACTGTGTGTAATGCTGCTGTTGCACTGCAATTTCCCCGCTATATATATTACCCACAGTACTACAGAGCTAGCGTTACAGCAAAGTCACAGTGATTGTGATGGATGTTTTGTTCTAAGTAAGAAACTGAATCATTTATAATGACAGAGGATATTACCGATGCATCGTTGCAGGTCGGCTGGGCTGATACACACAGCTGAAATGGATGCGTGATCTAAGACGTTTGTTGTCGTTTTTACGAGTGTAGTATCAAGAGCTAATCTAGTGGTAACGTTAGCCAGCTTTGTTGTGACAACATAAATTCATGTATTGCTGTAAACTACGTCCCGCAATACATTTCTTAAATGAAATACTATTTACATACCTGTCTAGGAGGAATCGGGCAAATTCTGGATGTGACTTGAATCCCTTCAAGCCCCGCAACTCTCTCCATCTCTGGAAGGAATCGCCAATGTTTATCCGTGTTTAGCCCTAGCTCGACCGGATTCCCTCTCGGCCTTTCGTTGGTCTTCGGTTCGAATTATTTTTATTTTAATTGTCTCATTATCAGCCATGACAAAAGTTTTAGCTCAGTTAGCACTGGCTAGCGTAGCAACAAAACAGATATGCTGAATGTCGTCAGTTCCGGTCTGACTGCTGTAAATCGTTTCGTCAGTGGTCCGACCCGACCAAGGCCTTTCAGAGGTATAGAATTAGACTACTTAGAAAAAGCGTATCTTCACACTGATGGGCTCATTTGCTGTTGTAGGTAACAGAGACACATCAGCAGAAACCAGAGACTTTTATATATCCAGTTAAAAACTCCGTACAGGGGCTTTAAGATAATCTTTCCTCATAATTATTTTGATGATTCGCGTAAGTCCTGCAATGCTAACTGCATGTATCCTAAGAGATCCATTTACAGTTTTGAATGATTTGATGTCAAAGTCCTTTTTGAATGGCAAAGTGTCCGGTCACACTTGCCCAGAGAGTGACGCTGAATCAGGCATTCTGCCAATGTTAGCACTGAACCAGATGACTGACTCCCATCTAATGGAAGCATCACTTTCAAAACAAACTCAATATACAGCACCCCTCTGGGACCCCCCCATACAAAAAAGAAATAGCTGCCTCGAATCTACAGGGATACTATTCAGGGGCCCCTTCGATTGAATCTATAGTCTGATAGTCTCTGGCAGGCTGTATATCTCTTTACTTTATACTTGGCCCCAGCATGGGAGATTGATATCCATTGAATATAATAGAGGCAGGAAAAGCCATTCAAAAAATCCCTGTAAGGATTGTGATGGAGTGTCTAAACAATAAGTAACCAAATGGGATTCATGACACAACTTTGACTCACCAATTCACAGTATTGACTCTGAAATGATCTTCCATGAGAAGAATATCAGATGACTCCCAGTATGTATGCGAAGAAACATTAACCGTCAACACAGTGACTGCTATTCATCTGTTTCAGCTGGACCAAACTGCCTTCTCTTCTAACGCTTCTTTAAACAAAAAAGCAATTCGACAACACTCGCTTGGTTCATTTTTTTTAACTGTGTAACCCAAATTTTGACCTGACCCTAGAGAAAGAAACTATTTTATGCTCAACATTATTTAATTACAGTGTAAACACATTAATTCCAGCACAAATGTGAGACAATAAACATGCCACCAAGTACCAAGCATGACAGTGAAACTCTACATGGCCCCCGACATGTGCTTTTCAAACAGCAAAGCATTGATCATAAAGCCTGACTGCTGAACTATTTCCCTGTATATGAGCATCTACCACGTTATTAAAATTGATGGCTCTGAATAAATCTAATTTATTTCCCTCGCAAATACCTGACTAGCCTTGGCCCTTGGTTGTCTACTGGATTAGGTGAAAACAGAAAGAGAAATTAGCAATTTGGGTGCACTAGTTAAGTATGAATAGTTGTTCAGACCAGTTAGTTCCTATGCTGTCACTAGCATACATGTAAGCTCCAGAATCACAGTCCCTGACAACTTACTCAAAGGAGTCAAATGAAAAACAGTGAGTTTTGATGTCTACATGAAGACACAGCTCTGCTCTTTTCAACTTGGATATATAGCTGAACTACATTTGCAAATGGATGCTGTGGTTGTACCCAAGCTCTCAAGTGAACAAGAAAGTTACAGTATGTTGCATGTGGCTAATAAAACAGCGAAGATTAGCTAATTAGCATAATTCATATCATTATGTTCAGTGTTTCAGTGAACACTTCTTCACAACACCAATGGGCAATTGTGCTTTTTTTTCTGTATCAACACAAAGTACCTTGCCTACATAATATCTGCATGTTAAACTATTAGCTTGTAGCTTGAATGCAGAATGCAGCCTAAATGGCAGAAACGGTGCGTTCTTAGAACAGTTTAAATAAAACGGAAACCTAAGAGGACAAATCTGTTTATCTTGGCAAATAGTTATATTTGTCAGATTAAGCTTTCAAAACAGAGGCAGTATACAAGATCCACCAATGTTCAATCTAACATCAGTGCAAAACAATTCCATGTGCTTTGTAATCCTGTCTGACAGCAACACTAAAAATATGTCTGTGGCACTCTGTGTGGGGTGTCATGTCTTTAAAGCGTAAAGTTCTTCTGTCTGTTCACAGCTTAATGTGAAGGCCGGTTCGAATATTTTCATGTGGTTCGGGAAAGTATCTTTAGTGGTGCAGAAAATCACTGCAAGTAGCAGAGAACACAGACATGTTTATGAATGCCATGTGTTAATGGAAGATGGAATACAAATTTCAATGAATTTTCTATAATCCCAAAATGTCAGTATCCATATCTTACAAGCTTTCTCTGAAATTTCCTCCAAAATCCAACATTTAGAAAAAAAATGAGGATTTTCAAGAGGAAGCGAGCTTCAAGTGATTTCTATTTTATTTTTTGTTTATATTTATATATAATATTTCCCTTAAAGAATATTGCATTAAAATCCCTTTGCATATCCTCAAATGATGAGTCCAGCTGTGAAGCTGAGCCCACAAGCTCTATTGAAAGAAATATTATATTTTGCAATTCTCTCTAAGTAAGTCTTCAAAAACTACAAAATGTCTCAAGAAAATAACCCAAATGCAGCCTGCTGAAGGAACTCAACAGCATTTGGGTCATATTGGTTAAGTCTCCCATGTGTAGAAATGTTATCTGATTAAAGTATTTTTCAAATTATTCTGAAGGCATACGATTCTGAAGAAAATAAAATAATCCCAATGGAAATTGGTTCTGTGTATGAGTTGCTTCCAGCCCAGTGAAATCAACATCTCTGAGAAGAATGTGGATCGAAGAAGCTGTGTAATCTACTCAGCAGGCTTTTGGTTTAATGCTGTGAGTGTCTGGTCATAATGAAGGTTTAAAAACATCACGCAGACAATGTGCATGCTTGTGAATTAAAAAGTGTTGGGAAATTAAACTTTTCAGTAAAAATGTTGACAGTATTACTACAGACTAGCTCTGTTTTACTGTGTATCTTTACTCATGCATGAATATCAGTTTACTAAATAAAAAATACACTAATATTAGATTGGCACACTGCCTCTATTGGCAGACAGATACATGAATGGATGAATAAACAGGTTTAAAAACACACTTACCTGTTGTGATTCCAGAGTACACATGTGGGAAAGAGGAAACAGAACAACATAATTAGCAATCTTACAAATAACATCAATGTTCTCGGTGATGCCAGTCACACACACACACACACACACACACACAAATGTGCAGTGTGGGGAATGTGTTATTCTGTTTTTTTATTATAATTCAACTTTCAAACCATTTCCAATGTTTGAATTGCCTTACAGTAGACCTTAACTGAATTTTTTTTGATTATTCCAACAGATGTTAGGAGCTGATAATAGAGAGCGATATCAGTGCGGATCAAAGCATTTTTTGTTCTAAAGGATCTGCATGAGCCTAAGACCTATACAGCATTTGTACAATATAAATATACATGTAATGTATAATGAAGCAATCACTCAATTTAGAAAGTTCACATGAACGAGAAAGGTCCCGAACACAAGACGACTTCACTGTTCAAGAGGACAATACTAACAAGACCTTGTGTGTGTGTTCCGTAGAGTAACTATAAAAAAAAATACGATATGATCAATTTAGAAATTCCACAGTAGTTTTCTCAAATTTGGCAACATGTGGTACATTCATACTGTCTCTGATTTTGTTACCCATATGTCATGAAAAAAAAATGCTGCTCTATTTATATCTTTTAACTGCCTTAAGTATTGTATATCTGCTCTACAGCACACTACTGCAGCAGCATAAAAAGCAATGACGCAATATGAAATTAAATGGCACAAGATTACAAAGACATCCCATTTACAGTCTTCGTGAGATCAAAGCCCGATATGCCTACATATGCCAGAACAAAATGCCGTCAGTGGGTTTATATTATGACTCACAAAATTAACTGTAAATGAGAATACATTTAAAAGCTATAAGCACTGCTGTAAAAGCAGGGTATATCTTCCCACAGCATTACACCATCTTTAGTCTCAGCATTTACAATATGTGTGATATGTCTTAGAGGGAGAAAAAAGAGGAGAAGGAGGAGGAGGAGGAGGGGAAGATGACAACGGAAAAAGGAAAAGGGACACAGTGCTGCATTAACACCACCAACAGAGCTTTTGTTCCAAAGTGTCTCTATCTCTCCAGCTCACGTCTGCTGATGAATGAATAGTCTGTACATCATTTTTCCTTTATTGTAATGTCATTTGCGATTGCGGATGACAGGTATTCACATCATCGCACAAAGTGAGCAAGGCAATAATTATCACTACTGTGCACAACGTAGAAAAGTATCACTGGGTGGTTGCAGCCAAATCCCTCCAATGAAATCCGAACCGTCTGGTTCACATGATCTCAGATTTGCAACCATCAATAAAGCTAGCGATGTGATTGCTATTTTACAAGCGGAAGGCCAATTTTAGAAAAGAGGGTTGCGGTATCAATAAGTCTGACCTTTTGAGTGATGAAGAAAGACAGGTGTGGCAACAGCTGCAGCCTTTTTAATGCAAAGCCTATCTGGAGTACTGTAGACTGTGCTATGGGATTTTTTGTAGACTAGCTATATAACTGGAAGACAAAATATAAGAATTCAATTGAATTAAATAAAACTGTCTAATCAATCAACCAAACAATGCATCTATTCATTAATCAATCCATTGTGACTCACTGGAAAATGGCAAATTCTGAAACTTTTTTCCAGCAGCAGGGTGCTGATTAGGAAATAAGCCATGATTCAAGCAGACAGTGTTGCACAAGCCGTCTGTGACAATATCCCTGTTTTGCACAGTGTAATATAGTGATTTTAGGAGGAATGACCTGACCTGATATAAGAAAATGACAGTGTAATCAAAGATGAGTAAAGACTCACGGAAAAAAAAGGTCTGAGGAAAGAAATTATTAAATTTGGCCCAAGACAAGAGTCTCATCCTCAGTATATATGTCTCTGTACAAGAGAGAGAGCGAGAGGGCGACTGCATCTAGGGCTGCGACTGATAGATTATTTTAATTATTGATTAATGTGCACAGTACTTTCTCAATTAACTGATTGAAAATGCTGTCTGTAAAATCTCGGAAAATAGTTTAAAGTATTCAGCACAGTTACCCAGAGCATTAAATGATTATCCTATGAACAATGTAAAACCCAAAGATATTCAGTTTGCTATCATATGACAAAGAAAGCTTTTTTTTTTTTTTTTCTTGAAACAGTTACTGATATGATTAATGAATTATATAAATAGTTTGTCATAAATGTTCATTACTAATGTCTGATCTGAGCTTGTTCATGTCCGGCTGAGCTTATGTAAAACCATGAAATCAAAAGCACATCGTGTATTAAGAAACAAAACAGCTTTAAGGCAAAGTCAGCTCTATGTATTAATTTTCCTACAATGATAACCAAGAAAGACACAAAAAATATCCAGCCTATGCAACATAAAAGAAACTCAAATTAGGCTGAAAAAGCTGAAATGACTCAGCAGTCAGAATCACGACCTATATTATCACCCACACAATACTTGAGTAAGCTTTCATGTTTCATTAGACGTCTCTGTCTCGTTGTCCAAAAGGGCTGGTGAACATCTTACAGTTTGCTTTCGACAAAACTGTCGGAAAAGTTGCATGTAAATAACCTTTCACCTTGTAGTCATGATGAAATTTTCATATAAATATCCATCTGCCTACTCCCTACACATAGTATAGGCCTATCATACATATCAACCTAATGAATGCTTTAATGCGGCTCATGAGCTTTACTCCCACTACATCGCCAAAGCTTGTGTGATCCTATGTGGGGGGGAAATCTGTTTATGAGACGCATTACAGAGATCCCCAGCATGGAGGCCATCCCAGCTGATTCTATTTAAAGTGTTATTCTTACCTAAGAACAGCGGGCATCAGTGTTTTCACAGAATTCCTCAAGTATTAAGCAGCCCATGCATCAATTAACATAATAATTGGAAAGATGTGAGACACTGTTCAAAAACTAAGGAGTCATTTTGGCCCCGGCCTCTGCAGCTCCAAATGAGGGTGGATCATTTGTAAGGGAGCCAGATCATCTGGTTATGATCCAGTCATCATCGCGCTGCTTCAGTGAGCACAACTGAGATGGCTCTGTTTATCAGTTATATAGCTCCTGCATTGCATTTGCACTGCGCAGTCACAGTGCCATCCCCCCCTCACCCTTCTTATTTTCTCACTCACCCCTGTTAGTGTTCCATTTAGTAGACAGCAAAGTACAATGAAATCAAATAGGCTATGGCACCAGCTCAGTGTGGAATGAGATGGGATAAACTAAGCAAATCTTAGCAAGGACATGTTGGATATCTTTATTATGCCACGCCACTTTGACACCTCCTTTTCCTGCATTCACATTTCCCCGACAAACATCCATCATTTCGGTCTTGGCTTTAAGGTCAATATGGTGAATCGATAAGTCCCAATTTACAGCTATTTCTCTCTCACCGTTCAGAGTTATTTCCGTTTAGAGCACAAACAACACAATTGTGCAGGTTTTTTCCCAGTTTGATTCAGTTATGCTTCAAGCATGATACACTGTTATTCATTGTTTCATTTCTGGTGCAGCCCATGTATTTATAACTATAGTTATCATTCTTCAATTATTTGGAAAATGTCTATTTTAGGCTTTCAAGTCTCTCATTTCAGCATTTTCATTCTTTATTCATCTAATAATATATATATATATATATATATATATATATATATATATATATATATATATATATATATATATATATATATATATATATATATACCACAAGAGTGAAAACACCCCCCTTTACACAAAACAAACACACACATGCATACAAATACTATATTTATATTTACTATATACTATTATATAATATATATAAAAAAAATACAACACAAATTCTGAATTCAGCTTCACAAAGGACTAGTGACTTCTGTACTGAAAGCCAAAGGAGCCTAGTTAGAGTAAAAGCTCCTTTCGCTGACAGAATTTATGAGGGCTATGGTAATTCTACTCCCACTTTACTCACAGCAACTCCTGACGTTTAAGCTTTTGGCTCAGATGTCACACAGCGGCATGTGAATTGTACTGGGTGGTTGTGAGGTGAACAATAGCACCATCTGAAGGAGTCATGAGGGCAAAGGCAACAACTATAAAAATGCAACCAAATATCCTGTAATGACATTACATTTGGTCAGAACATGAAATCAACATCGACTGTGGATCTTCCGTGTTACAAACATCTGTAAGACATCACAAAAATGTATTTCTGACTTTCTGATGTGGGTACACCTCTAGAAATATTAACGGGAAAAATTAGCAACTAACTTCTGTGACAATCACCTAGCCTTGCCTCCGCAGAATTCTTTTATCTTCAAACTACACGCCGGCACCTTTGATGGCGCAAGCCCAGAAACTACACTAGTCCAAAGAAAAAAAAAAACAACTAAAAACTAAACAAAACTGAGCATAATTTAATCCATAAGACTCAATGATGTAGACAAAAAATAAAGCATATATTACATCTTAGACGATAAAGTTGACTGGCGTTGATGACATTAGTAATGGATCCTCATCTTTTATAATCTTTTGACTTTGAAATTTCATTGCAAATTATATCAATGTGCTGATGAATTAAATAACAGTTATACGTATATAAGTATTTCTGCCGCTGACAAGTGAAGTAAAAAGGCTTTAATCAACTTGTGAACTAATTACATTTTTTTAAATGGGTTTATCCACTCCACAACCAACTAAAATGAGTAATGCTAATTCTGTGTGACCTTAAAAATACCATTTATGCTTTTTTTTCTAACGAAACCAGCAAGTTGAACGTTACATATTTTTCAGGGATAGTGAATCCTTTTATATGCATTCAGTTTTGCACAGTTAAGTGGTAGCATGACACCAGTCAGCAAAGTTGACTGTATCCATATTTCATGATAAATCACATTTTGAAGGTGTCTCTGGAGAGCCCTTGGTTAGGACGTCAGATGCTGAACGGACAGGTAGCGTAATAGAGAGGATGCGATTTATGGACACATGCCCCGTTGACAAACAACCCATGGGACTTCTACGGTACGACCTCATGACTGTGTATTATTTTAGAAGAATACCTATGTGCGATGTAAAGAGAAAAAAAAGCAGCTGGAAGTTTGTCCAAGCAGATGTCAATTGGTCAGAGGTGAGAAGGGGGCAAGCAGAGTGCAATTATTTACTCCTGGCTGTTTACCCGTGACAGACTGATTCAAGGGGAGGGGTTAATAACTTGGCATGACCTCAGATCAACACTGACAGCCCACTCTCGGTCTCTCCTACTTCACTGTTCTGGACATAACAGCACCTTCAAAAAGATGAAGATGTTGATTAGATCATATGTTTGCAATTCAAGTGGATTTTCTTAGAGACATGAGGCCAAAACACTTGAACTGATATCTAACATAATGTCACTATTAAATAATAATCTATAATGATGTTAAAATTATATTTATATTCCTTTTATTTTTATGATTATTCTGCTTTTTGTCCCTCACAATGGAAACAGCAGATGGATAATAGGAAACATTTTAGACATTAAATCGTCTACTTGGAAGGACAAAGCACAGTGGTGGCTCTGACACGACAAGACCAAATAAAGGGCTTTTTTTTCTGTTTAATGTAAAATGCCTTTAGAAATGAGTACCAGCTTGTGTGTTACAGAGAAAGCCTGTCACGTTAAGAGATCATTTAATATTGGTTGTTAGAAGCTGTAATATGTAATACCCTACCTTTTCCTTTTCGTGTTTATAGTTTAGGACGACCACTCCAAATCTTTTAGTGTGCCCAGTTGAACCAGCGAAGTATGAGGGGCCTCTAATGGTGGACATATTTTTATTTATTTATTTATGTATTTATTTTTTAAATGTGTTTGTTTTTTGTTTTTTTCAGAAACACAAGTATAATGTAATGACCCTAGAGGTTAATCCTATGACCACCAGTTCTAATAATTTCATCACTGTCTTTACGCACTATTCTGACATAACAGAAAACTCTAAATATTACAACATCCATGAACCTCTGCTGCTGCTGCGCAATGAAGAAAGAGCCAGTCAGAGGTGTGAACCACAGTGGTAGACAATTCTTAATGTTGTGGCGTTGCCCTTAAGAACAAAAGATTGCAGCACAATTGCTAAATGTATTCAAAAGTCACCCAGAAATTAAAAGTGAACTAGTATAAGCTGCAACAGTGTGATGTTTAGGTTCTTCACATAAAAGAATATTAAGCTATGTGAATGGATATTTCTTGCTGTAGTGACTTGAGCCTTTGACTTTTAAGTGAAGAACCAAATATTTTTAAAAAGGTGCTTGTAACCTCTATACCAAGTATTCACCCAGGAGAGCTTCATGCAGTTAAAAAGCTTTAGAAGTGATGATTTAACCTTGAATCAAGTAACATTTTTTAAGGAAAAAGTAATGTCACAGCAATTCCAACTTCACACATGTAATTTTTTATAAGCGGAAAATGCCAATGTTAGATGCAGACAGTGTCAGAGGCAGTTAGCCCAAATAGACTATTGAGAAAATCTTCCTGTGGTCCCAAAACCTATTGCTGCCAGCAACTTGACAGGAGAGTATTTAAGTACGTGACTGAAACACAGAGTGAAGGAATGTCTATTACCAGAGCCGTCATTCAGCTGACAGCTTTGGAAGTCATCATGATGGTGAATCCACTGGTTGATGCTGACTTTCTTTGAGGTGCTCGATTGCAGCTCAGTCAATCATTTATAATGTCATAATGTTTTGGTAATTGTCCTTTTAGTGATTTTATTTTGAGATACCAACATCTCAAAATAGCACGGATAACACAACAAACAATTTCTGTTTTCTGTGGCAGTGTTGCATTAAAGTACTAATCCATTACATTGTCATTCTGCCGTGTATTTCATACACACGGTGTGAGAGATCACCCACAAATTAAGTTTGTCCTGGTGTCTTATTTGCTATGCAGGGGATTAAGTCTGACCTGCAGAGAGATATTCATCCAGCTGTTTCTGTTTTTCAGTTCATAACAAAAAAAGGGATAAACTCAACCTCTTTCTGACACTTTTCCTGACCACACTCTACGCTATTGATTTTACAATAATGCATATATGCACGTTCATAAAATTAAAAAAACTATGTAGGTATGAGTAAACATACAAAGTCTACCATACATTTTATTGTATAGTCTAGATCAAATGCAAAACACACCTAGATATTATATTTAGATTTAGAATATTGAATAGCAGAAACAATTAGCCATTCTTACAGCCAAAGCTTTCACTGTGTCTAAGTTCTCAAGTATAACAAAGTGATGTTAAGTGGCACAGCAGGGTGTCTGTTTATGTAGGTCTGATGAAGTTTTTGTTTTGACATGCAATTTTACTATTAGTGCATATCAACTAAAACACCACAGAAAAAGCACTCGCACTTCACATTTGGTAATGGTTTTAGTTAGCAGTACCCAACAAACCTATACCGATAGAAGCAAAACCCTCAAGTAAAACCCTTATAATTGTGCCTCTTTTAGTACATATCAAAATACAATTCTTCATGTGATTAAGAGGGTCTGTAGTGGGCCTGATGGGTCATTTCGCCCCAATAATATTATCCGGAAGAGAATGTACCGTATATATGTGGCCCTAAGTGTCAGTTTATAAAATCTTTACAACCATCAAACTGCAGCTGCAGTCTTGCATGTTTCCGAAGTTTGAATTGCACATGGTTCATCATCACATTACATTAATTCTTGCAACCACTGAGCTAGAAGACAACCTGAAACATACCCTAATCTAATTTGTTTTTGCTTAAGAGTCTGCATGGGATGGACCATTTTCTTCTAATTTAAGCACATAAGAGTGTAGTTTTGATTTGCTGCACATTTCTGGTGCTGAACCTTACCCCATGCCTTACTGAACTCACAGCACGGTTATTTTCCTCGAAAAAGCCTGTCTTGTCTCTCCTCTTCTTTTGTGGAGGCATTTTTTTATCAGGCGCCACTTTATTGCTAATCAGTTTTCTTATAATGTCCATTGCTGTGGCACTGTATTCCCCTTCTGTCTGAAACACTATGTTTTAGCTCCTGTCTCTTTATGGTCCCCCCTCCAGAATACTCAGTCAGCTCTGATTGGTCAGCTCACACACACCTGAGCCAGTACTATTAAGAACAACATAGCAGCTGTGCTAAATTAATTTGTGTGCATTAAACTAGTTACTATGCATTAAGTATGCAAATGTATGACATTGTGACGTCGTGTGATGTCAAGAAATCACGAAATCAAAGGGGAGACTTCTAATGAGGTATTTAAGGCACTTCATGAGAAGTGTTTTCTGTGGGAGAGAGGAGTTTTTTTTGTGCTTGCTTGACCTGTTTAATTTTCAAAAACCTTTTACATGGTTTTACAGACCTTTTATAGAACCTATTTAACACACGGAACAAAGGACAAAAACTTAGCATAATAGGTCTCCTTTAAACCAAAGGATAACGTGCTTTAACCAAATTACTAAACTACACTGCTCAAAAAATGTAAGGGAACACTCAGTCGTACAGTACAACACCATATCAGTTAGACTTCACAGGTATCAATCTGTCCATTTAGGATACACGAGTGAATGTGACTCCAGTTTCACCTGCTTTGGTGAAAATGAAAGTGACAACAGGTGCAATGGAGAGGCAAAAGCAAGACAATGGCCAAAAAGTGAATTGATTTGTATGTGGTAGCCACAGACAATTCTTATCCTTCCTGACTGATTCTTTTTTTGTTTTGGGTTCCGCTAGTGTCCTTGTCATGCCCAGACGTTGTTGAGATTGCATGCAGGCACTCGGGGACCATACACACCCCTGAGTCGCATTATGAGTTGCCATGATAAAATTCAGCCTGTGATTCGTTTTTTTGAAACAACAATTTTCCCTCTGATTTTGAATCAAGCCCTCAACAGGTTGATGATTTTGGTTGATCATTTTGTTCTCAAGAAATTACACAGTGTACATCAGCAAAGATTTTCAACTTCAATAATTATTTTATCAAGATCTGATGTGTGTTTAAGTGTTCCCTTAATTTATAGTATAATAAGTATCAATGACATTGTTTTTTGTACTGGTAGATACAGAACAGACTGGTAAAGAAAACCTTGGTGCTGAGTGTCAGAAAAGGTAACAAAGACTGTCAACTTCCAAAAGACTTCATGTCTCTGCTTGCTTCTTCTCTCTTACTGATCTTCCATTAATACAAAAGTTTGTAATGAGTGCTGAAATTTTCACAGATGCAGCACAAACCATAAATGAGACGTGTCGGTAAAACAAAGCATCGCCTAACAAATTCTCTTTGATGTACAAGGAGCCAAGAGATGTTCACTTGTCATTTGTGTTTACTAATCTCTACTAAAGAACCAACTGATAGTTAAAACATGCAAGAGACCTAAAATATCAACCTTTCTTTGTTGTTTGGATTTGTTTATTTTTAAGCAGAGCATTACTCATCTCCTTTCATAAATGAAAAAATCTTTCTTTTTTTTTACCAAATGCCCAGGGGGAGCCTCAACATTTCGCTTTAACAAGTGCCGTATTTATTGATAGAATATTGTTTAACCATGCATGCTTTTCCACAATTAAGAGGGTGAGACTTATTCATTCCACCCCAGAGCGAATAAGCACAATTTTAATTTAAGAAATAACAAAAAAAAATGCTTCACTTCACAATTGCTTGCATTTGCTGCCTCATATTGCTAATGAAGCTCGCACTGTAATTAATGAGATAAGCAAAAGAGACTTTTGTTGAGGCCTGCATGTGTGACTGTGTCTGAGGGCTATGTGTGGACACAGGCTATCTCTGAGAAGGCTACAGCCTTGAGGTGAGTAATCACCCACAGGGAGTTTCTATGAGAGCGGCCCTCTTAAAGCCATTAATTAGATCGCTTCCCTCACTGCACTAACCCCAAGGTAGGTCACAAGAACTGCAGCTTTTCTCTAACCCTCTGTCTCTCCATCCCCCTTTGCCCCTCGTTTCCCCCCCTCCTCTTTAGTCTTGCCTTGCTCTTCTGGCCTCCTATCTCTCCCACTCTCTAACCCCCTTTTGGCTTTGCCTGTTTACCCATGGCCCTTGTTTGGCTGCAGGCTCTCTGGGTTGCCCAAGACGCTGGTCTATTCTCAGTGACAAGACCTAGTGGCTATTACAGCAAAACAGAGCAGTGAGCTTCAGGCTCACAGGCTCACATATCAAATACAAAAAAAAAAAAAAAATGCTTGGAATAGAAATGATGCACTCACATCGGATAATGTGAACATTCAATGAATAAAACTAATGGCAGAAATATAAACATTGTAACATGTATATTCAACAAACTGTAAAAATGGAAATAAAAAAACAGAGTTGATCTAAGTATATTTAGGGCCATAGCTCTCATATGTACATGTTTGCTAAGCTATGATTCTGTACGAGGCAATCACTTTTTGCAATCCCTGTATGACATTTTTTCTGCACTTTCTCAGACATGAAGTTCACCTTGCACATACCTACAACAAAGTCACTGCCAGTCTGTATTCCTACAGCATAATGGGAACTAATGGGAAATTGAAAAATCAATTTGTAAATGTTAGCAGGAGATCACGATTATTTACAGCATATAATAAAAATACTGCACAGAAAACTTGATACAGGTATTCTAACCTGGGCTATCGCTGTTGAAACTCTAAACACCCACCCAACAGTTTGACCTTCAAACATTAACATTTTGCTGTGCTCTGTGAATGTTGCACTACTTCCTGAATAATGAATGATAAACCCAGGACCGGTGCTAACCACTTTGTGCTAAACATTAAGACAGCCTGCTCCCTGAGAATATTTCTGTGGACAGTACCATGAGGAAGATTCCTTTACGCAGTATTTATATATTTCCCCTATTCTGCTCCTGTATTATTAATAGCATATGTCAATATCAAAGAATAAGAACTAAAACACACATAAAACAGACACACATAAAAACTTTTCTTTGTGAGCTTTGCTTAACATTTACTTAATCTCTTTATTTTAGAGGTAAAAGGTTCATATGTAAAATATAGCAGTATCATATATGTAAATGCACTCACAAAGCAAACGTGTCCCCTTCACTTAATCCTATCTACTCCATATGTACTGTAACTCTGGAGCTGCATGCCTGCAGGGCAGAATAATTTATGTCCCACCGTATCTGCCTGAGCGGTAGCATGCTCATATCAGTGAAACAGCTTGTTGCATGGGTGCAGAGGGGGGGGGGGGGGGGGGGGCATGATAACAGCATTAAGTGAGGACACTGGATTTATATGCAATGTAAACCAAGAGAGCTTTTTGTGGGATTTCTATAATCATTATAATGTAAGTGTGACGCTTCTGTGGGTGTGTTTAAATTAAACGCACAGACAATTTCCCCTCTATTTGCAAAGCTCACTCAGGCTTCTGAAAAAGCCCCCTAAAAAAGATGGACTGGGGAGCGTTCAGTCTGCTATGTCTCATATTTTTTTTTACAAAGAGATAAGAACTGTACGCCAGCTGAAAACATCCTCTTCACTTAGCTTAATTTAACTTCTTGAACTTGAACTTTTAGAGATGATATCGAGTATCAGAGTGTCTATACATATGCATAAAGTTGTCTGACAGAGTGCTTTCCACTTATTTTTCACACTTAGTTTGAATGTTTTTTTTTAGTTTTTCACAGGGTTTGAAGATTTTGTCTGGTCTATAATTATTAGGCTTGTAGTGGCTAGAATTAGACTGTTGACTAAGATACTGCATGTTTTTATTTATAAAAAATATTTATGTTAAGTTTAAGATTTGCTCATGTGCTAAAATTCCAACTGCATTTGTGCCGGAGCAGTTTGCTTTTTAGAAACATTAAAAATCCCATTAAAAAAGAATCCAATTCATAATCCATGCTTTCAACGACACCTAAATCAATGGATTAAGTTGGGTGTTGCACTCGCTGTTATGGTGAAATCTCGAAAGCACCTACACACCAGTGTTTTCATCCATACGCTTTCCAAGCTGCCAAGATATTTTACATCCTTTCCATCTTTTCCTTGAGCCCTTCTTGTCTTAACCTGAGCGCACCTTCCAACTGCAAAGAATGGCAATGCAGTGTATCTATGACAGTCATTTTCTGTGATTGCACTGTCTTAGTAGTGATCTCATATATATGTTAAGTAATTTGTTCTTAGATCTGTCTTGCAAAAGACATGATTTCGCTGAGACTTTTAAAAAGGGCTTAATAAAGCACTGCTGCAATGTGAAGATTTTTTTGCAGCAATTATAACCAAAGCTGGAAAGAAAACATTGTATAACTGCATAAAATGCTGAGCTAAGACTCACTTTTTTCACATACTTCACTAGACTAGCTGTCCAAATGAAACCCAGAGACGACACTTGTCAGGACTTTTTCAATCATGCCTTATGGGGTAAACAATCTTCCAGTGCTCCAATATGCCCATTTGGGGCTTAAAATGTCTGGCAAATCAAACACCTGGATTATACTTTTTGCCAGGTTGAAATCATCCCACCTGAGTTGTTCGCTGCATATATCCTGCTGTTTCTACTGTAAATAAGAGGTTGGGAAAGTGAAGACTGCACAACCAACACATATTCATATTACATGTCTGAAAAACAGTTTCATCATGCGATTAAGTCTGTTGGCTGATATTCATCTTGTGATATATTTTACATGTATGTTCTTTGTCTTTGGCAAGATGAAAAAGATGACATTCATGGGTGCATATTTAAAAGTCAAATCATGTACTTTATATCAGGCCAGACTATTACAACATAACACACAGGAGCAAAAAAAAAACCTTGCCAGCTGTGTTATTTCATTTTTTACTTTGAGCTATGATAAAAGATGTAACAAAACATAAGTTTTATGCTTGTGCTGTGTTAAACACACTCTCCTGGGGGAAAGAGCGCCCGCTCTACATCCCACACTGTGTAGTGGAGAAAATGTGAGTGTAAGGGATTATGAGTACAGTCCACAGAGCAAATGTATTTTTTCCTGGAGGTTCAAAATACGGCAATCACTCTCTTGGAGAATCAATGTGAACAAAGGGCAAGCAACCCTAGAAGATACCAATAAGTCTCTCTAACAGTTATCTTTATTTGAGTATCTTATTGATGACCTTTCTGTACCCTTGTGTTTTGTGGTCTCTTACTTTCTGTTTACCGATGTTACATGTGTAGATGGAGCATCTTTTTTGCCCTTTGAATAGACATTTTCAAGTAAGAAACAGAATTGCTTCCATTTGCAAACACTTTTCTGAACTTTACAAATATGCTGTTGGAGTTCAAGATCTGCCTCAGCAGTAAAAAACAATGTCTGCTATATTCTATCCTGTCAATGTAAGCCATTTCAAAGCACACATATTATAATGGCGCAGAGGTAACACTTTCTATACAGGTTTCTATACATTGTTGGTTGAAGACATGTGGACCTGCTCAATCTTACCAAGCATGACACACTTTGTAATGAGTGATTGGCACTGGTTTACTTATAGGCCTCGGACATGTCACCTGACATTTGTTTATTGGAATGTTTTTGTGTGTTTGTAGTTAATAATAAAAAAGATATAGATTTTATCGTCATAATAACATTCTTCCAGGTCCAGGAAAGGCCAATAGCACACAATGACCATGAGATCAAAGGGAAGGGAAAATGGGAAAATGAAAGTACATTCTTCTTCTGTATAATTTATTGAAACATTATGCATTCATATGTCAACATCCTGTGTCTGAGAAATGGTTGCAGCCCTGTTGGTCATCATTAGGAGCATTTTCTGCATGGCACAGAATAGACTGAGTTTTAAAATGCCATGTTTTTTGTGGTCCATTTACAACATAGAAATAAAAAATCAGACTTTGCCTTATAGGATTCATAGAATCTGTCTACATGTATCTACAATGTTTGGTTGTAAAGAAAATCCTCTGCGAAAAATATATGGGGATAAATATTATAAATAAGAGAACACTAGACATGATTTCACATTCAATGATAGGTCCTTAAAACACAACTGATTGTGTTGAAATTGCAACAGTTTGTGAAAATTGAAGCATACTAAATGATGCAACAGACTTAAGCAGAAGCTGTGTTGATATATAAAAACTGTAAATCCCTGCAATATTTGTGATGAAGTCTGGATTGAAAAAATTGTATGGTTGCAAATTTGAGAATTCCTCAGGGGATTGATTCAATTTCAGCACCAGCCTGGAGAACTCTCTTGTCCTACTTAAGGCCAAGCTCACTGCTGTTCTGAGCTGTGCCTCAGACTGTTTCTTGGGTTTCGCAGTGCTGCGAGCCAAGGCTCTTGTAAGGTTAAACTATCTGACAGCTCCGGTTTCACTGCAAACAACGCACGTCCTTCGGCTGATTTTCACATACTTAGTGGTGTGAATTTTCACATGCTCCATTTGTGTTGATCACACATGATTACACTTGGTTATGTGGTGTCCCCATGGCTAAGCGCAAAAGGGAGTGGTGAGAGGTTGTTCAGGAAAGTGGGAGAAATTAAAAGAAAGATGGAGGCGGGCTGAATATCTAAATATTCTTTAATGGTCTCTAATTGTGCTTTGCCTTTGTGTGCATGTTTGCAAGTTCAAATGAGTATCCAACTAAAGAATAACAGAGAGTCTGACAATCAGCAAGCAAATGTTATTGCACCTAAGATACATAATGTGTAGTGAAGCTCCAAATACTGTACAAATACATGCATCATTACACAGGTAAACATGCTCATTTCTATCCAGCTCTGAGAAAAAATATATTCTACCTACTATAATAACAGTAATAATGCTGGACTGAGTAACAGTTTTATAAATGTTCAGTTGAGGAAGGTGTGATACGGCTACATAAAGAAAACTGCAGCTGTGTTTTGGTGATTGAGCTTACAAAATGTTAACTGTGTCTTATTTTAAACAAGAACAGGATCATATTCAAAATAGGCCATACCATTGTCCTATTTTGCTTTCAATAATTGTACCATGAACTCCTTCTAACACCACAAGGCCCTGTGATGTCCTATGTGAGTTTACATCAGCATACTGTTGTCTATATCTTGCTTGTGTGTATGTGTGGATTTATGCTTCAAACGAAATATAATAAGGTACAGTCACAAGTCAAAATCGACCAAGGGCAGCATTACCACACACTAAAAGATTAACACAGGGAGAAGACTCCAGTTCTGGCCCCATTTTGCAAATCCTCTCATGCAAATTAGGTCATCACAATTTCAGTATTCTCTAGGGAGAAAAATGCACTTGAAAATCAGCATCAGGTGGAGGGAAATGGAGAAAGAAGGACTTGTTACTATGCTTAACATGATATAAGGCAAACTGCAACGAAAGAGAAAAAAATCTTGAAAGCTACTTTGGACTGTGTGTAGTTTTGAAAATCGGAAAAAAAACAAAAAAAAACACACACATCTCCTGCAATATACACACAGACATTAAATTCAATTAAAACTAGACCCAAGGTGAAGCAGTTATGGCTTTACACAGTGTGGTTATCAGACTCAATCAGGCCAATAAGTGCAGTTTTTTAATGCCAGAACACAGTGCCAAATTATATCCGGGCTTTTGGGCAGGGGCCTGCTTTTTGGTTCCGCCATGCGCCAGCATGGTTCACAGGGGGGCTAACACAGTTTAAAACGTGCAATGGAAGCACATGACTATATTTTGACGGTTTGTTTATATATATATATATATATATATATATATATATATATATATATATATATATATATATATATATATATATATATATATATACATACATATATATATTATTTTTATGTTATTTTTTCATTAATTGGAGAATGAAATGAATCGATAAAAATATTTAGTTGACATTGACAGATGGAGAGAGACAGAATAGTATTTCTTTGAACAATTTAAGGTCTCCCATTAAGTGAGACTACAGTCAAAGCCAAAGCTTCATGATAAAATCCATCATGTACCTTAGAAAACTGCAAATTAAATGTGTACAATGAAAAGTTTTGAAATGCCCAACCAAGGTTGAAACTTTTTGTCAATGCATCTTCTGGTTGGATGATCAAACACTCTACTCTGATTTAGGGATGCTCCAAATGATCGGCCGCCGATCGTCATCGGCCGATACGGACCCTAAACAGGTTGATTGGCGGGCTCTCAAAGTGCAGATCAGAAAAGCCGATCGCATATAAATATATATATATATATTATTTTTTTTCCCGAGACTGTTTTTCTGCGTGTGACGTAAATTATATGAGACTGTTTTGTTTTCTGCGCGTGATGAAATTACCTGTAACTGTTTTTCCGCCCACATGAATGAGGCTGGCACTGGCAGCATGAGTTCTCCGGTCTGGAATTTTTTCACGGTTTCCAAAAAAGATGTAAAACTCGCTGTTTGCAAGACATGCGACGCCGAAATTCCAAGAGGTGGTAACCGACAACGACAATTTAATACAACTAACCTCATCCGGCATTTGAGAACGCACCACACAACAGAATGCGGCGAGTATGAGAAACAAGCCCGGGCAAAACTAATTCCGAAGACACCAGGCCGTCACTCAGCTCACTGTAAGTGAAACGTTTAGACGCCTTTGTGTTTCCTTATGGTTAAGGGCTATTAAGCGATGCAGTGGCAGTAAACTGCATGCCTCTTTTTGTTTAAAATGATTTTGAAGCCTTTTTTGCCTCACTTGGGGAGTAAGGCAAGTACATTTTATTTATTTTTATTTTATTTCATCTATTGCTCTTGACAGGGTATGTAATGTTTACACAAATAAAAAGTTGATTGTGGTACATAAAGATCATTATTGTATTTATTTTTTATTCTAGTACAAATGGTTTTACCACTTTAAGTGGTGCACAAGGCTAGATTGTAAATACAGAACACTGAGGATTATTATTATTATTATCATTATTATTCTCCCATCCATTCTGCGATTGGTGATCGGTATCGGTATCGGCAGATTTATGATTCCTGTGATCAGTGATCGGATCAGCCCCCAAAAATGCTGATCGGAGCATCCCTACTCTGAATATTCAGCATTATCTTGTTGTCAGGTGCATTTCTACTGGGCTTTTAGTTTGTGCTTACTGGAAGCAGTCCTGAGGCCTCATTGCAGCTGAGTGTAAACAGCTTTTTTCAACAAGTAGGATTGAACTGATCATTTTCGTCATGTTCGTCATGTACAGTCAGTCACGGCAACAACAAGGGATTAAATGATTCACACTGATATTGTTGCAATTCGAGGCCTCTTGAGGTCACCTGGTCTCCAAATTCCCCAGATCCCAATCTGTTTGAGCCATGGTGGCCCCACACCACAGGACACCCTCAAGGCCCTGTGTCTATGACCTAATGTGTCAGTGCTGAGTTTGATCCAACGTGGGGTGTCCATGACTAGATTTGTTTCAGGGCATCCCACTAGATTGATATCCGTGGGATTGGGAGGCCAATGTCAATGCCTATAGCTCTTTGTCACATTCCTTGGGTCATTCCTGAGCATGTTTTTGAGGTTTGGGCACATTGTGCTGCTGGGTGTGCTATTGTCATCTGGAAATGCAATTGCCATGAGTTAGTGTACATAGTCTGCGACCCTGTTTGGGTGGATGGTGTGTGTGAAGCAATCCACCTGAATGCCAAGACCGCAGGTTTTCCAGCAAAACATTGCACTGCAACAAGATGATCAATTTACTTGACCTCTTAGTCATCTTATGGTTGTGGCTGATCGGTGTATATTAAGAGCCACTTCAACTACTTCATTACATATTATTTTGCTTGTCTGCTTGTTTTTTACTGTATATATATATATATATATATATATATATACACATATATATATATATATATATATATATACACATATATATATATATATATATATACACATATATATATATATATATATATATACACATATATATATATATACATATATATATATATATATATATATATATATATATATATATATACACATATATATATATATACACATATATATATATATATATATATATATATATATATATATATATATATACACATATATATATATATACACATATATATATATATATATATATATATATATATATATATACACATATATATATATATATACACATATATATATATGTATATATGGGTATGCCAAACTCAGCAGGGCCTAAACCACATTATTTGTTAAGGCTGTCTTACTTTTCTTTCTGAGTTGCTCAGTTTTTTTCAGAAGCTGTCCTACATTCAGGCTACTAGGTCTTTTTTTAATGGATGTTGTTTACTATGTATGGCAAATTGAGAGTGTTTCCTCATGTACATTTGCCTTTTTCTGCACAAGCAGATGGTTGTGGAACAGGTAGGATTTATCATTGTTTGGTGTATACAGGTGTGTGTACTATGTTATATATGTTTGATTAATACCAATTTTCTCGAGCATACAGGCAGGTCATACACACAAATTTAGAACTTCCATGCTTTGAAAAATGAGGCCCCTGTTACAACGTCTATTCTCAGCAGAACGTCAAGGACCCAGTTTTTAAATACCAACACCTAATATAGCACGCAACTCCCAAACAAACAGGCAAAGAACATGCAAGGTCAGTAATGTACGTATATTGTAGGGAAGCTTGTGCGCAATGTTTCCATTAAAAAGGATGCTTCCTGTGCTTCAAAATGTGAGGTTTTATGTGCATTAGATCTCACGTTGTTGCCTCATACATGACAAATCTGTTTCATACTGATATTTACCTATATGAAGGCTTATAGCTTGTAAAGGCCTAATGAAAAGCCATAATTTAATATCAAAATAGGTGCATTTTTGTAGAAGGCCCATACAGTGACATATCATTGCAGGCTAAAAGTTACATGTGAGTTTAGTATTGTTGTTTATCATATTCTTACAGGAAACTTAATCGATACATTTAAATATCAAGTGTGCAGCTCTGTGGTGAGTTTCAATCTGCCTAGCAGGCTTCATAAAGAGCTAGCTAGAACATAGCAGTTTTCTTTTTTTTTTTTTTTTTTGTTGTTAGAGCTGAATAATATCCGGGGTCCCAGATATAAAATGTATGTCTGTATTTGTATACTTACATGAAAATGAGTTGTTCCTTTTAGAGAAAAAATATCTAAAAGGTATACAATATTGCAAGAAAATGATGTTTAACTGATTTTTTCTGTCACTTCTCCCTTTTTTAAAAAAAGAAATTCCTACATTGTCAGACTATTGATCACTGTCTACACTTAACAATAGGTCTCTGTGATGGCTTTCTAATTGTGATGGTGGGTGGGGAGCTTTTGATTGGTTAGAAGCTCCTAAGCAGGCACCTATACCATGGAAAATGATTTTAATGTATAAATAACTCCTGAAAAGCAACATAAAGCACAAGAATCAAGCCTGTTTGTGTAGGAGTGAGACTGTGAGTGTGTGTTCAAATGCATTTCCGATTGTGTGTGTGTGTGTGTGTGTGTGTGTGTGTGTGTGTGTGTGTGTGTGTGTGTGTGGGAGGGCTCTCTGGAGAATCCATTTGCAGAGACAATCAAACAAGAAGACTACAGCATATCTGGTAGGGACTAGACCATTGAGAAAGAGCTGGCTGTTTCCCTAAGATCAGTTTAAAACAAGGGTAAGTTTAGAGAAAATAATAATGATACAATGATAAACCTGGTTAAAAAAATAAATACAAAGACATAATCAAGTCATTTCGCCAGGGTGAAAATCAAGTTGCTCAGACTCTATGAAAGCCATCCCAATTTAGTAGCAGTAATAATCAAAGACATTTTGCCTACTGACCAGTTTTGATTCCTGTCAAGTTCTGCTCTAAATGAAATACACAGTAAAACATAGTAAATCATGAAGGTACGATGTAACAGAAAATAAATAATTTTCCATGTCCATCCTTTTCTAGAGCTAGAAATGCAAGGTCTTTTTTGGCCTTTAAATAGAGTAATAAAGCCAACCAAATCAATAACGCATTATAAAAGAACAGGCAGGAACTGGGTGTCTATAGAGTACATGATTTAACAGAACAACACTCTATTTCTTTAAAAGGTCAGTGAGCTATAAAGTCTGTTTAAACAGTGTGGCCCCCTCTTATTCTTTCCTGACACTGTAGTCACTCATATTTTACCAATACTTCAGAGAATTATCACCCCGAAGCCATGAAAAAGCATTGTAGACCTTTTCTCCATCTATGTAATCACTTTATTAGTGAAACAAAGATGAGTTTGTGCTGTTATATGGATCCAAAGGGTGTAATGAAATCTGACTCTGATGCAGAGTAACCATACAATATAAAGCAAAGGGAGGCAAAGGATCAATATGATATATACTCCATGTGTTTGTCTGTTTCATGATGAATGTGAAAGAGGTAAGGGATTTTAAAATAGGTAGTAACCTGTAATAGTAATTACTCAATAAAAATGATTTACAATACTATAACTTGACATCGGCTAACTAAACAGACCCGTCATTTTAGAGAAAATATGAAAAAAAAACATTTAGATTGTAGCACACTTGGTAGTAACGCAGTGCCTCATGGAAATCAGTCAGTACAAGTGGTTTAAGGTTATACAAGGTCCCATTTTTAATCATAATACTTGCAAAATTATCAGCATTTTTTCAACAAAATTGATTCAAGATTAAAGCTTAAATTACAGTTACACATCCAAGCTAATGAGTCATCCTCCTCTACCTATTAACTGTTGCAATTGTTGTTGCAATGCTTTCTCTTATTCTTCTCTTCTCTGAGTCATTCATTTCTAACCACCCCCCCTCGCCCCCTTCTCCAATTCTTTCAGTGGGTTACACAAAACACAGTTCAGCCCGGTGTAATTGATCAGTTTTGTTGCGGACCAGACAGTAATGATTTGGTGCTAGCAGCTAATGCAACTTTCTCACGCTTCTACCTGTGAGGGCAAATGCCACCGGGGAAAGAGAGAGGGACAGGGATAGAAGAAGAGATGATGAGAAGAGAGATGAGTCAAAAGGAAAGAGTGAAACATATATGTACACACACACACACACACACACACACATATATGTATGTGTATATATATATATATATATATATACATATATATATATATACATACATACATACATACATACATACATACATACATATACATACACACACATCTATATGTATATATGTATATATACAGGAATAATAGAATGCATGCAAAAAAACCCAATATGTGCAAGGCTGCATGCTGATTTCAGTGCTTCCCTACGAAATGTGTTTTTTTAGGACTCAGGGTCAGGAATTCTGCCAGAAGGTCACATCCACAACGTCCGAGACGTTGATTAAACTTCACAGTACTTCAGAACTTGTATTTGCCTCACAGGAGTGGGGTTAGGGAGCAAATAAAAACATGGAACAAACGCTGAAAAGTGCAGATGGAACAGTGCCTTTTTATATTTCACTTTGTGATTTACCATCCACAAACCGGTGTGTTTAAGAAAACAGATTGTACATCTAAAGAGGGCACAGTAGAGCACCATAACAGTCTGTCTAATATATAAACAAGCCAGTCTTTTGCCTACTACTACAAGGTTTCCTCTACATGTAATTGATTGTGGCGCACCGCCACGGCAAAATAAAAGCCGCCACACCTTCAGAATAATGTTTTTTTTTTTTTTTTAAACCTTGTTTTATGTTGTTTTATGTTTATATAAATGTAAATTATTGTATGAAATATGATTTTGGCACAAAACATGGTGTTTTTCATGAAATGTGACGCTACGCTGCAAATAGCCTACCCTTATTTTGAAAAACCAACACCGGAGTCACCACCTGCATGTCTAGCTGCGGTGCGCGAAAGACGAAGAGAGTAGAGACAACAGTCTGACGTGGAGGGGGAGAAAAGGGTGAAAGAAAGGTACCTAAGCTAGGTTATATATTTTTATAGGCCTATATATACAGTTTTGTTCAAACCAGTGAAAACAACCCTAATGTATAGATGGATTAGGCTACATAAAAAATCCCGATAAATGTGTTACTGATTGGTTAATACAGAATACGCATTATTTCTATCATTATTTCAGAGAGATTCTTATTTTTATTTTATTTTTGTACCATTGACACTTGTTAAAGAGAGATTACGTTAGGCCTAATAAAGCATGTCGAGTCTTTGGTTATACAGTAGAGAGAGATATTATTTTGTTGTAGATTAATTTTTTACTGTAAAACTTAATTTCCTATTGATAGAGGAAACCTGTTACGTTTCGGATACACATTTTGAACAGCACGACATAACGTTAGCTTAGGTAATGCCCAGGTAATTGTCTGCCATGACTCTTTTCTGGTTACATTTTCAGATGAGTATATTAAACCATTTTCAAAAGAAGAGAAAGGTTCCAGAGGAAGAGAGTCAGGTAACCTTACATAAAGGAGAGGCTCAATGTTCTTGACTTATTGTCGTGATGTTATTCCCTCAAGTCAATAGAAATGATAATGATGTGTACCATGATAAGTGTAATATTTAAATATTCCTAACATTACCTGCGTGGTATTGGGGATGTGAACAAATTTAACACTTCCCAATATTATATTAGATAAGAGCACAGGCAGAAGTAGTGCAGGAGGTTAGTGGAGGAGAGAAAAGAGGAGAGGCAGAGAAGGAGGTTGAGGTATTCAGTATAGACTAGTTTAGTTATTTAACTTATTATCTTTAATTTGTTGTTGTTGTGTTTGTTGTTTTGGCCTAGTGATACTGCAAAATCCTATTTGCAATTATTATTTTCAAGCCATGTACCGGAAACCCTATAGTAAATAATGTATTTAGAAAAACATTCAGTTTGAAATAGTCATAATTTCACATTTCAAAATTCATGTTGCCGTCGTCGTCGTCACCACCCCTCTTCCACTCGGGCAGACCTCCCCCACGGTTTAAAAAAATCCTGAAGGAAACCCTGTACTATACAATTTTGTTTTGATTTCCCCCTACTTGATAGTATGAATGAGAACATTAGGATATCTAAGTGACATACGAGGGCAACCGGACTTGCTTGACTTTCTTGAAGACGGTTCCCCTCTCATCCAAGAGGCTTCTTCAGTTTAAAAAAAACTGAGCTGAAGAACCAAAAAGCTGCCAATTGACTATTTAACTGACAATCCAGATGAGGCAACAAATGTTACATCTCACCTTCCGAGATCTCAGAGTGAGACTCCTCCTTCAATGAGACGCGTTTCTGGTTACAAAAATGATCTTGTTTTTTATCAAAAGGTGTGTCTTCATAATGATCATGTCCTTCATGTTGTCAGATGCTTAGAATAATAAGCCAGTCACACTTACAGTGGACGTGGACAGTGAAGCCACTAAGGATTACAATGCAGTTATCGCAGCAGTGTTTTAACACATCAAACCATGTCAATATAGAGGCCAGTTTAGACATTTTTTTTTTTTAAACTTGCAATCAAGATTCTATTCATTTCACACACACACACACACACACACACACACACACACACACACACACACACACAGGTAACTTTCTTTTATTGTATCTTTTTTGGTAGATTTTTGCTGTGCCTTTAGACAAGCTGTAGTGTTTCCACCACCTTGTGTCAAATGATCTTGATCTGGCTAGCATGCACATTTCTTTTGAAAGAAAGACTCACACTATTTTTTTCTGTTAAAAACCATGCTGCATGATGCATGGTGATGAGGTAATGCCTCTCTTTGTGGCTATGTAGGATTAATAACTGTAATATCAGGATGGTGAATTTTAATGAAGAAAAGACAGAAGTCATGGTCTTTGGTGGCACTTCTGTGACCCTCCCCCAAGTTGATTTGTTTTCTCTGGCACAGTATCACAAGCCAACTGTGAACAATCTGGGTGTAAAAATGGACTCAAACCTTAAGTTTGACAGCCAGATTAAAGCTGTGGTGAAATCTACCTTTTTCCAGTTAAGGCAGCTGGCAAAAATTAAACCAGTCCTTCAGAGACAGCAATTTGAGACAGTAATCCACGCTTTTGTGACCACTAGGCTGGATTACTGTAATGCACTATATATGGGGGTTAGCGGGTCCTCCATTGCGCGTCTTCAACTGGTACAAAATGCTGCTGCACGTCTTTTAACTGGCACAAGCAAGTATGAGCACATCTCACCTATTTTAGCTTCACTCCACTGGCTGCCCGTCCATTTTAGGATTCATTTTAAAATTCTTTTATTTGCTTTTAAAGCCTTGAATGGCCTTGCCCCACTGTACCTCTCTGAGCTACTGCACCCCTACATGCCAAGCCGGTCTCTCAGGTCAGCTGACCAGCTGCTCCTGACAGTGCCTAAAGCTAGGCTTAAGCTCAGAGGGGACCGAGCGTTTGCCATAGCAGCTCCAAAGCTTTGGAATGGTCTGCCGCTGCACATTAGACAGGCCTCCTCTCTGTCTCATTTTAAAACTCTTCTTAAAACCCACCTCTTTTCTTTGGCTTTTAACACCACGTAGAGTGTTGATTTTATGTGTTTTTATGTGATTTTATTTGTTTTATGTGTGCACATGCATATTTTCTTTTTTTAATGTACTTATTTATTTATTTATTTATTTAATCTCTGTTTTATCCTTTTGTGCAGCACGTTGGAAACCTTGTGTTTGTTTAAACTCGTGCTATATAAATAAATTGGATTGGATTGGATTGAAACACAGCAAACTTTCTCAAAGCGGCTTACCACCATACCGCAGCGCAGCTTTTTTTCCCCAGGCTGTGAGACTCCTCATTTCATCCTAAACGCTCACATTAAGAATAGTTTTAATTTTATGACCTATCCTTACTTATCACAAATGGCAATCCAACCCGGTGTCAGGCTTTAAAAATAACTATGAGGAAATAGCCAATCTTCTTGCTGATGGTCTTGTTTGCTTATGCAGGTCATATAAAGATCAGTTGTAAAAAGAGACTGTTTAATAACAATTTAAAGTTACTTGTAGTCCATTTAATAAAGACAATAACCATCAGTATTTTCATCTTCAAGAAAAGAAAAACAATACCATCAAAAAGATGCTCTTGGTATTTGGATAATATGGATGACATGGTGGCCTTGAGAGGATGACCAGGAACTCAACTGGAACTAACAAAAAGGTGGAGGATGACTGGAGTCTATCTGATTAGTTGCCTTCACTAATACCAAAGCATTTGGCAGTGTTAGAGAGAAAAACTCCTAGTTATTGGAATACAATGTAATACCGCTCACTGCTACAGCAGTGGATATCCTTTACCGCTAATCCTCATTGACACCTGTTGACAGATGAGGGACATATGCGGGTCTCAGCTTATGTATGTAAAATGAGACCCACCATGAGGATGCGTCTGCTTCCTACTAGACGCCGGGACTGACAACATTGCCTGATTAATGTAGAAAGCAAAAAGACACTCAACAGGACTCATTTAAAGAAAGCCCACATACACATGCATTTGCTTACACACACTCAGCAGAACCCATCCAAAGGCACAAAGGTTACACATGCACAGAGGCACACTTTTCTACAAATTGTGGCTTGCATGCTTGATTTCCCAATACATTTACCCCTGCATCCATAACCCAAACATATGTAGCAGCTAATACAGTTAGAGCCCAGGTCTTTGCTTCCATGTCTGCTAACTTAATGATATTAGGGTTGATTCTATAGTTTGATCCAGCTATCAATGTCAATCATGTTAGCGCTGCTCAAAGCAGCAAGCCCTTGAGGCGGATTGGCATTGGAGGGACGGGGGAAAAGAGGAGAAGGGCTGGCAGCTTTCTAATGCAATAGAGCTGCCAGATCTGAGAGCTTTTTATTACATTAATATGTTCCTGGATAATTCTATCTCATCTCCTGATATTGCTTAGCCTAAAAACCCAATTAAAGTCTCATTTATCCGATCACCTCAATTGGAGATGGTGACATAAGGGTGTTCAGACAGCCATGTGATGGTTGCTTGCTAACGCCTACAGAGGATTCGGTTTCTTCTCCAGCCACGCAGCAAACCATAATTGTAATTGAGAGTATGGTGGGCAGCATTCTCTGGCTGATATTTCAGCTACCATTTGCAATAATGGTGATAAGACAGACAAGAGCTATATGTTATCAGGTGCATGACAGAAATCACTCCGTAGAATTTAGGTAATATAGATTGTCAAAATAGTTGAGATCCATTTACTCCTGTCTAATATAAATACCAGTATGTACACACACGGAGACAGTGTCAAGAAGGTTGAGAGTCATACACTCCTGTCAGACACAAATACAAGAAAGGGACATTATACTTAGTCCTGAAATGATTCTGCAATATATCAAAACTTTGCTTGCTGCATTGTGTTTGCCATAAATTCATTGGAAAGTGTTAAACCATTACATTAAAGGTGTGCTGAAATAGGAAGTGAAGAGGAAAGGGCAACACGGAGTGTCTGTGAAAAAGAGGAAGTGTTACACTCAAGGCTCTGTCTGTCATTCTGTCTCTGATGATCATTTTTGACTTAGTATTAACTTTGCAAAGTTAAAGGAGGTGTAAGGTGTAACCATGATGTATTGAAGTTTAGAGATCTAATGAAAATCAGTAAAGAAACAGTGTTGAGCTGAGGTCATGAGAAAGTGTTAAAGAGCTGGTCAGGTCAACGTGAGGCCAAAAGGATGTGTCGGAATCTGATCACGCTTTGGGCACGGGCACAGACCGTGACCTAGGCATGTTGGATCATTATGAAATCGTCAGCCGTCATCAAGGGACTATTAGTCATTGAACGGAGAGATGGTGGGAAAATGTCCTGATAAGGACATAAAACCGTGCCACCGTCCAAAGCAAGAGAGAAGCGTTATGAAATCTTAATCAAGGGGTTATCAACCAGTGAATGGAGAGATGCTGAAAACATGTCCTAATAAGGACACAAAACCAAGCCAGTGTCCGAAGCAAGAGTGTATATAACCTGAGGAGCACGGACTAAAGTTCGTTCTTCCACTTGCTCCAGCCTTGAAGAAACACCTGAGACGGAGAATGTGTGCAGCCTTAACATCGCAGAAAGGACTTCAAGAAATCTTCAGCAGAAACAGACCAAGGAATTAAGAGCACAACGGATTAACTATTTTTGCCAACATGCTGTGGATTACAATTTGGATATTGGAGTACTTTTGTTCACGCTGCTGGCATGAAGTTTGGACTTTGAGGAAGTTACGAGACCTCCGGCCGGGTTGGTGATTTGCCTCAAGGACTTGGACTTTCAGCAGGAAGGGAAAGGCAAGCCATTGGATAGACCTGACCCTCTCCATCTCACCTAAATTTAAGTATTTCTAACCAAGCCTCAGCTCTTTTAGATTAATGTTATTTAAAGTATTGTGATTTATCAAGAAGTATTTTTGATAATAAATGATAGTAATTGAAATAAGTATTGCGCTGTATGCTTTGCCCTTGCTAAAATCTATGCAATAAAACCTACATAATATAGTTAAAGTTAAAGTTGTGGACATTGATTTTATGTCTCTTTGATTGGAAGTAAAAGTCAGGTGTTAAGTGTGCATAATATCTTGAAGGTTCTTAAAGGTTACTCTAGCCTACCAAATTGAAACAGGCCCTTAGGGTTTACCAAAAGCCCTTAAAATCAAACCTAGCACCATACCAAGAGCCCAGATCATTTAGAGGAGAGCTGTCATTAACGGGTGTGGCTGGTGGCTGTATCTGACTCAAGGGCTATTCATGTCAGGTGCCAGACCAGAGGAAGCAGGGCAGACGTTCGGATTCAGGCAGTTAGAAGCTAGGCGAGTCTCCTCATTACCATCTTAAAATCCCTATTTAAAATTCCCACTTTTTAGCAACCTTTTATAGGTTATAGGGATCTAACCCTTTATATCGGAGAGCTGGTCGAGTACCTCCTGGACAGGGGTAAAGCTCAGGATCTAACAAGATGTAAGCTGGGCGTTAAAGGAGAAATTCACCATGTTTTATGTGGATATCCCATTCAGTGTTGATGGTAAATGTAGTTAATTGAGGCAGTACAATCCCTAGTGCCTAGCGTCTTAAAAGAATGAGTTGGGTTATTAGAGTTACCCTGCTTGCATAGCCTGCCTACATGTAGAAGGATGCATTGCATGCAACCTCCTAAAGGTTCACCCCCTGCCCAGCACGTGAAGGTGGGCTTTTTAAACAAGGCTGTGTACAATGAGGTATCTGAAATAAGTTAGCTACATCATTGAAAGTAAAGAGGAAGAAAAGAAAGAATGTGACAAGATCATCGTAGTTTTCATTGTTATAATACTGCATAGATCTAGATCTCAGTCCAGTGAGAACATTTTTTTTTTTTATTACATTGTTCACAATAAAAACTGTGAAGCGATGTTGTAAAACGTTCAGTGAATACAACAGAAACAATAATATGGAAGAAGGCTAAATGGACCGAGCTAATAACATTTTCAGATGACCCGTAGTCGTCACAGCCCATCACTTAAGGTCACATTTCAAGCAACACAATGATAAAAGGCGAAATGTGAATAAATGTCGGCTCACCACCTGACCGCTCTGTGTATTATGTTGTGGTATTTAAAATGATTTAAAATAATGACCAAAAGAACAGGACTTAACATGAAGCTCACTCACCTTACAAAAAGGCTACAAGTATGAAGAATATTATCATGCCAGGTTTATTGCCTGTGGTTTGTCTGCAAAGAATAAATGTCCAGTGCCTCAAGGAAATTATATTTAAAAAGTATGTATTGCATGAACAAACGAAACTCTTTAAAGCAAGTAATTTGGTGTTTTCAAAGTCACTCTATGAAGCTGAGACGGATTATTCTGTAAATTCTCAGTTACAGTTTTCATCAGGCCAGTTTCTTAGCTCTCCTCCTCCGCAGCAGGTTTGGTGGTCAGGGAGACGGCCTGCTACAGGTTTACCACCACACCACACTTCAGTTCAGCTTTGGTCTCCTCATACTGACGACTACAAAACAGACGTTCAACGTGACGTTCTGTATGTTATTTAGGAAGACTAACACTGTATCTCACTGTGACCCCAAGATCTATTTGTCTGGGGAGGTCATTCAAACAGTTACACATTTTAAATATCTAGGTATTATCCTTGACTCTACTCTTTCCTTCAAAAACCAAGTGAGAAAGGTAATGCAAATAACTAAATACAATCTAACCAACTTTAGATATATAAGGAACTGCTCGACAACACCTGTAGCAAAGATCTACATGAATGCTATGATCATTCCTAACTTAACATATTGTATGACGAGCTGGACCCAGGTGAATAGCACAAAATGAATGCCTATCTTATCACTTCATTAACAAGTGCTTAAAGTTTTGGACAGAAAACCCAAGCTTTACCACCACTGTAACATTCTGCACAAATATAACTTGCTCAGCTGGGAAAATATTTTAAAACACACTGATGCATGCCTAATTTTTAAGATAATCAATGGCAAGGCTCCCCCACCCCTCTGTACTTTTAGACAGCAGAAAAAAATGCAACAGCAGAACCACAAGGTCTGCTTTAAGAGGGGACTGTGTAGTCCCTCTTAGGTCCAGCTCTTTTGGTCAATTATGTTTCTCTGTAAGAGCATCTAAATTATGGAACCAATTGCCAGTGGAGATTAGAAATTGCACCTCCGACCATACATTCACCCATGTAAAGACTGGCTTTTAAGCAATCAAAAATATGAACATCTTTGATAGTATTTAATCTGAATGCATGTTTGTCTGTTGCTATGTATTATTGTAGCTGTCCTGTAACCCATGGTGGTCTGTATGAATGGATATATGGTTATATGTTTTAAGGTTTTAATGGAACCAGTCTTTTGGCATCATGTTATACTGTTACTATCTGTTGCTGTGTGTATTCTTTAATATGTTTTTATTTTTTTTGCCACCCTGGGCCTAGCTTAACATCTTGCCAAAGGACTACAGTTGAAAATTAGCCTGCTGGCTAACACTGGCACATTTAGAGAAATGTTGATTAATGTGCACTGTCCTTTAAATAAATAAATGAAATGAAATGAAACTATTCTTAATGGATTAGCACCTCCCCCATTTACCAGATTCATCTTTCAGTAAAATGCTGGGGATAGATTAACTAGATCGAGTGAGTGAGGAGATATTGTTGTCCCAAGGAGGAAAACATCTTTTGGCCAGACAGCTTTCACAGTAAGAGCTTCCCAGTTTTGGAACACCCTTCCATTAAATATACATCAAAGTGACTCTTACCGTTCCTTTGCATATAATCTTAAAACTTGGTTAAAAAGCAATCAGACCAGCCATCATACCTATCCACTGCGTGCTTACCTTGTCTGCCCTCATCACTGCATGAAAAGTGGGATTTTCGTCAGTATGCGGCACTGTAGATTGACGTGGAATTTCAGGTTTGCTGCTGCACGTGGCAATTTGCAGGCAACACTGAAAACTGACGTAAATTGTCGGAAATTGACGTGGGCCTTGCTTGGCAGTTGTCCCCCAATGACCCCCCTCCCCCTGATTCTAGGGGAGGCTTTAACATGTAAATGAAAATGCTGTGAGCTATACAAATGCAAATCAGGGTTGCAGGGGGAGTTTTACCCTAGGTGGCCTTTTTCTAAGAGGTGTTAACTTCATTTTAAGAAAATCTCTGGTATAAATAGATCAGGCTCAGTATAGCCTAATTATAGACCCTTATATTTGAGCTTGAATGGATTTATTTAATGAAAGTATGCTAGATTAATTACTGTTTATGTCATCAGCAATGGCCAATGTTATGTTGCCAGTTGTTAAGAAGTTAAAATTTGCATGAAATATTTTGAGATAACCAAGATATTAAAATGTAAAAAAAGAAAAAAAAGTATTTCTATAATTTCATGGGTTCTGAATGTTTTAAAAGCAGTTGAAAAGTAATTCGTATTGCGTGTGAGAGTTCATGACCTGTAAGAGTTTTTAAACTTCCGGGTTGACCGGAGCGTGAGTGACGAGGAAGAAGGAGCGGAGAGTTAATGGCGTCGAGCAGCCGACAGTGGACTGTGTGTGTCGTCAGTGTCGTGTTTTATCACTAACAGACTGTGAACTGTTGTCGGACGACGTGCTGTGAGTGTGTGAGTTGGACTCTCCATCGCAGTTGAAGTGTTTGTGTTTTGATGGACACGAAGCAAGTTCGGCTAAGCTAGCTAGCAGGAGCTTAGCCTAGCTAGCAGGAGCTAGGCTAGCAGCCCGGGCATTTACGAGAGGAGGCCTGCGCGGACGGGAGAAGCTTTGCCGGGTCGCCACGAAGAATGTCGCCGACGGATGGAGCTTCGCTGCCGCAGAGGGACACGGAGGTTTATCGCTGCGAGCATTTTGTTTTCACAGACTAACCTCGCCTCATAACAAGGCCGCGACCTCCTGTTAGCTCGGAGCTATGTCTGCAAGTCCAGATTTACACGATGCCGATAATGATGCCATTGTGTGTAAGTAACTGTTACTGTGTTCTCCCTCGCTTAATTTTACTGTGACTTACGTTTCTTTATTCATACCAGTCTTGCGTGCGCTTCCCGTTTGTTGTGTGGGCAGATTATGCTTTGTACATGCTGTGTGTTTGTGCTAATACAACTCTTCCTTTGAATAAACAACTCCTTCCTGGCAAATGTTCCTTTCCTCAGTAAATTCATTCATGTAATTGATGATATCATAAATATAAATTAATGAATAAATCATATAAATATAAATATATAAACATAATATTTATATATATATTCCCACCGGGGTTTACATTTATAATGACCCAGGGTGACCAATCACGAGTGATTTTGCTTGTTTATGAGTAGTGGTTTCATCCAATACTGAGTGAGGATATTCAAGCCAGCCCACACATTCTCTGGCCAGGCGTGGTTTCGCTGCTATTCATATGCAAATTAGAGGCGTTCGCACCTCCGGGATCTCCACTGACGTCATGGTTCGTTTCCGACAATTTTCGGCACAGACAAACGCCACCTTCACAGCCTGTAAACTGCCGAAAATTAGGGAGATTTCCGGGCGTTTACGGGGCCGAAAATCCCACTTTTCATGCAGTGCATCTGCTTGCTATCTGTCTGTCTGTCAGATTGTGTTCCTTCCCCATATCCCTGTCTTCTGTAACGTGATTCATGTTGTCATGTTTTAACTGTCTGTGTTGACTATCGGCCTATCATTGCTTTGTTTTACTTTTCTGCTTTGTATATGTTCTATTTTACATGATGGTGCCATATTCCTTCCTGTCTTTTTAGTGGTCTATGTTGTCATGTTTTAGCTGTCTGCGCTTATTGTCTGTCTAACATTGCAGGGGCTTTTTTTTTGTTTTGTTTGTTTTTTTCTCAACTTTCTGCTTGTTTATGTTTTACTTTGCATGACACTGCCATATTTGTCCAAGTTTTTGTCCAGAAGCCCACTTTTGCCTAGAAAGTTTTTCTGCAAAATCGCAAAAACTGGAAAACCTACTTTTTCGAACTCCTTGGGATTTTGTCCGATCTGCATGAAACTTGGCATGTACACTCTTCAGCTGGACCTGATCTAAAGTTATCAAAAGAATTCTGCTCGGTCAAAAAATGCAAAAATTATTAACAAACAAATTGCTGTAGCTTGCTATAAAAATGTAGACTGTTTGATATCTCGGTCAAACTTAATGCTATTAACACCAAATTTGAGATCCTTGGTTGCCATGACACTGGCAACCAAGGATCAATAAATTTGGCAAATTTTGGCCACTAGGGGGTGCTAAAAATACGGGAAGTTTATATCTCTTGAATGGCTACAACGATTTTAATGACATTTGGTCGGTATGATGTAGGGCCAATCCTGAGGCCATATCTTGAAGGTGGCCATGACTGGTCAATGTGGGTGTGGCTTATTACAAGATAAACAAGAAACATTAATTCCAGCCAAACTATTATGCTGAGAGCTTTGAAATGTATTTGGTACATAGGACAAAGTTGTTCCATACCAAAAATCGCACATGTACTCCACTAGGTGGCGCTATAATGGATGCAATCGCGTTTTGCCTCTAACTTCCACATTTTAAATAACACATTCGCAAACCATATATCCATATGTTCCCTGAATAGAGCTGGGTTTTCTGACATAGGACACGCCCACCTCTGCTGCACATTTCGTTTGCTAAATCGCCACATATGCAAAACCTACTTTTTCAAACTCTTCCTACAATTTAAGCACCATCTGCCAGAATTTTTTGATTGATTGAATGATTGATTTCTGGATCAAAAACACATAAAACGGTAATCCAAAAGGATGACATGCAAAAGTGTACAACTTATTTCCAGCATGGTCCTTGGTGTTACACATAAAACAACTAAACAAGAGGCAGACACTAACAGAACACAAAGAAATAAGAAAAGCAAAAGAGTTAAAAAGTTTTAATAATCTAAAATATCTTATTCCATAAAATCTGCTTAACCTGTCTTTTAAAAATTCCGATAGATGATACGAGTTGAGTAGCAGTAGGTAAGCCATTCCATGCCATGATCCCAGTATAAAAGAAAGAATGTTTACCTGCATTATTCACTTTAGGTACTACGCAGGAACGAATGCTAGCCCTGCAGTTATGCCTATGCTGTGTGTGGACCATGTTTATGTTGGCATTTAAGTATTTGGGGGCCTTACCATTAACAATGTTAAACATATGGTTCAACTTAAGTTGCTCAACTCTAAGATGAACAGGTAGTAGGCCCGCTTTATCAAACTCCTCCCTACCAATATATGTGTACGAGGGGGTGCATTTAACAGGTACCTAATAACAGTGTTTTGTAGCACTTTGAATTTGTTTTTTAAGTTTCACAGTCAACCCAGAAAACCAGGCAGAGCAAGCAAAATCAATGTGACATTGAATCAATGTCATAGGCAATAATTTCCTTACAGTAAAATCGAAAAACCTTGTCTTACGATATAAAAACTTTAATTTACAGGCACATTTGTCCAAAATTTTGGCTGCTATGGATTCCCCCATAAGTGATTGATCCAAAGTAAGACCCAGATATGTGACATTTGATCTAGACACAATTTCAGACCCATTGCACATCACTTTTAACACATTTGATTTTGCCAACTTCCTCTTAGTACCAAACAAAATTGATTTGGTTTGCCCAGACGCATAGAGAGCTTATTGTCTATGAGCCACTGGTTGACAGATTCAAGCTAAGCACCAAGAGTATTTTCGATGTCTCTAACATTACACCCTGGGACAAGAAACTTTGCACATGGAATCTCCAGATGTGTCTGATGAAAAGTTGTCAAAAGAATTTTGGCACTTCAAAAGATCTGCTAGTTATAACCAAACAATCTTTTTTGCTAGCTAAAAAACACATATTGTTTCATATTTCTGTCAAACTAAATGCTTTCAACATCAAACTTAAGTCAATTGTTCCTGAAGTCATCCAGAGGCTCTCTGCCAAATGTGGTGCAAATTGGCCTATAGGTGGCACTATAACGGATGTAAATGTGTTTTTGCCTTTAACTTCCACATTTTAAAGAACACATTCATAAACATCATATTCATGTATTTCCCGAATAGAGTTAGGTTTTCTGACATAGGCCCCGCCCACTTTTGCTGCACTTTTCCTTTGTTAAGTCACCACATGTCCAAAACCTACTTTTTCCAACTCCTCCTATGATTTAAGTGCCATCTGCATGAAACTTTGCACATAGAATCTTCAGATGTGTCTGATCATGAGTTATGAAAATCATTTTGGAAATCCAAAAAATGCACTAGCACTTCTTGCTCAGGATGTACATAAACATCACCATGAACATAAATAAACATTAGGGGTGTGCATTGGCACTGCCCTCACAATTCGATTTCGATTACGATTTACCAGGTAACGATTCGATTCAATTCGATTCTACGATGCACTGCGATGCATTGTGATGCATCAAAATTCTACTGCACACAACAAGGCACATTTTTCATCAGTCATGAGGCAATACAAGCAGTCAGATATTGAACAACAGATTGTATTGGCTGCTATGTGTGTATTATCACTCTCCTGTATCTTTGACATAAATGTCATAAAATAAAATAAAATTTAATGGTATAGGGTATTGGATATGGCATTTTCAAACCTGAAAAAGAAAACATAAATCACTGCTTTCAGTGCTTTAAATGAGAAATGTTTCTCTTCTCTCTGCTTTAGAACCATTTGAAATTAAATAGAGCAATAACAGCCAACTTTTTCCAGCAGTGACCATAAGTGTTTTTTTTACACACAGTAAAACAGCAGCTCTAAGACAGGGCACTTCCTGAACTCCTGTGGAAACATTAATCAGTAATCACAGTCCCACTATTGTAACAACCACCCAGGCACCCAGCAATAAAAATATTCAGTGCAACACACAGTAACCACTTATTACTGTGAAACTTCTTTTCAAGTAGTTAAGTCAAGTGCAACTATTCTCAACAAAACAGCAGCTTAGCAGCTTTAAGACAATGACAATTGTATACCTGAGATGAGAATCCTATCTGGCAATCACATCAGCTG